>NW_021145788.1:18964-52104 GCF_002837175.3 Physeter macrocephalus | reverse complement strand
CCTTCTCTGTGTCTGTTTCCTCATTTGTAAAATGGGGATGATAATAATAGTACACGTAACTCTCAGATTTGTTGGGAGGATTAAATGAATGTCTAAAGTTTTGAGAACAGTGGCCGGCACATATAGTAGGTGCTGTGTAAATGTTTGCCAGTATTATTATTAGAAGTCATAGTATTTTGGCTGCGTTGGGTCTTCGTTGCTGCGCGCGGGCTTTCTCTAGTTGCGGCGAGCGGGGGCTGCTCTTCCTTGCGGTGCACGGGCTTCTCACGGCGGTGGCTTCTCTTGTTGCACAGCACGGGCTCTAGGCACGCGGGCTTCGGTAGTTGCAGCACGCAGGCTCAGCAGTTGTGGCGCACGGGCTTAGTTGCTCCGCAGCATGTGGGATCTTCCCGGACCAGGGATCGAACCCGTGTCCCCTACATTGGCAGGCAGATTCTTAGCCACTGCACCACCAGGGAAGTCCCCAAGTCGTAGTATTTTTGATGTTATTGTTATTTATTCTGAAAAAGCTGCAACATTTCAGCTTTCTGCAGAAACCTCCCTGCTTGACATGAACTCCCCAAAAAGAGGCTTAGAGGAGACGGGAGAGAG
Organism: Physeter macrocephalus; assembly: GCF_002837175.3. Classification (NCBI taxonomy): domain Eukaryota; kingdom Metazoa; phylum Chordata; class Mammalia; order Artiodactyla; family Physeteridae; genus Physeter; species Physeter macrocephalus. Next base: position 51,513 of record NW_021145788.1, on the reverse strand, counting down.
ATGGCCCCTGGATGAGGAAGGACTTTTTCCTTTTGGTGCAGCTGAGAATCTAATTTGGGACGCAAGATGGTCTGAGAGGCAGGGCACGGAGGCCAGCCGCACTCAGAGAAAATACTCCGGTGCCTGGCTTTGGGCTGAGCTGCTGCTGGCAGAGGTGATCAAGATCTTCAGCAGGTCCTCTGGGACCCAGGAAAGATCACCAAAGAATACCAATGAGCCCATGACAGGCGCACAAAGGTCTCCAGCCAAGAAGTCCTCGCCAGGACAGATGGCAGGATGGAACGGGGGTAAAATCCTCCATCCCCCGAGGGCTGAGGTCTAAGCAGGTATAGGGGAAAATCCCAGTCTAATCCTTCCCGCTGCACCTGTGCCCCAGAGTCCTACTGGGACGGCCAAGGGAAGGAGAGGAGATCAGTACGTACCCACTGGCGGCCTCAGCCCCAAAGGCATCCCAGGGCCTGCCAGAAGGACTACTGAGAAATAGATCAAAGGCTGCAGATCTCCATGGAACAGCTGGTAATGCTCATCTGGCTTAGAAACAATGGGCACGTCACTCCGGCCTCCTTGGCAGTGTCCTCAAGCCCACTTTTTCGAGGGTTTACCTTGCGCTAATCACCATTCGGAGCCCTGCGTTGCCTCTTCTCATTGAAACCTCCTTCCGCAACCCTACGACGTAGTGGCCATGGTCATCTCCATCTTACAGAGGAGGAAACGGAAGCTTCCAGGGGTGTAATCATTTCTTCTAGATCATACACTAGTGTGTATCAGAGCCAGGGTTTGAGTCCTGGTCTCTCTGCCTCCCAAAAATGTGTCCCCAGCCTCCTGGGGTGGGCAGCCTCCAAGATGGCCCTCAATGACCCCTGCCTCCTGTAGTCAAACCCTCGCATCCAGGGTGGACAGGACCTAGTGATTCACTTTTTTTTTTTTTAAACTTTTATTTATTTATTTATTTATGGCTGCGTTGGGTCTTCGTTGCCGCGTGCAGGCTTTCTCCAGTTGCGGCGAGCGGGGGCTGCTCTTTGTTGTGGTGTGCGGGCTTCTCATTGCATTGGCTTCTCTTGTTGTGGAGCATGGGCTCTAGGCGCACGGGCTTCAGTAATTGTGGCACACGGGCTCAGTAGTTGTGGCTCGCGGGCTCTAGAGCGCAGGCTCAGTAGCTGTGGCGCACGGGCTTAGTTGCTCATCAGCATGTGGGATCTTCCCGGGCCAGGGCTCGAACCCGTGTCCCCTGCTTTGGCAGGCGGATTCTTAACCACTGCACAACTAGTGAAGTCCTGTGATTTACTTGTAATGAACAGAACAGGGAGAAGGTGATGGATGCCATTTCCAAGATTAGGTTACAGATATAGAGGTTTCCATTTTGTGCACACCCTTTCTTGCTTGAAGCCCTTGAAGCCCTTGAGGGAAGCAAGCTGCGATTTTTCGAGTAGATCTATACCTCTACGGCAAAGAACTGAGGGTGGCCTCAGACCCACAGCCGAGGAGGAGCTGAGGTTCTCAGTCCAACACAAGAAACAGAATCCTTCCAGAGCCACATGAGTGAGCTGGGGAGTAGACACTCCCCAAGGAGAGCCTTGAGTTGACTGTGCCTTTGCTCCCCGGCTGACACCTTGCTGGCATCCTGCGCGGAATTCCTGAGCCAGAGGCACCCAGCCAGGCCACCCTGGATTCCTGACCCACAGACACTGAGAGATAATACATGCTTCTTGTTTCAAGCCTCTGCGTTTTGGGGAGATTTGTCACGCAGCAGTAGATAACTAATATACTTGCTCTCACTACTAGCAACACACACCAAACATACCCCCACAACCATCATGAGAAGGATTAAAAAGACTCACTCAACCATAGCAGGCAGAGCTGGGAAGGCCCTCCTCACATCTGCTAGCCCAGCCCTTCATTTTGCTTTTGCCAGTGAGGGCGCTTAGTTGCAGAGACAGAATGACCCTTTTCCACAGTCACACACAAGCTAGGGGATTGCTGCCGAGGTCTCCAGACTCCAGGAACTCATGAGGGTGTTATACACAAAACGGTGCAGATTCCTAAGAATCCACAGTTGCTACCTTGTCTTAGTGCCAGGTGTTTGAAAAGAGTGCTGTTGGCTGGAAGATCTCAGTAAAACCTCCTCTACAAATACTACAAACACAGCCAAGGGGGGAAAAAAAACCTGAAAAATTCCAGTGGGCTCAAATATTCAATTTCAAGTAGATATCGAATATAGTGGAGTTCTTTAGTACAATGTTTCTGGTTTTGTTCCTTAAGCCAAATATATCTTGTCATGTCACTTGCTCCTGTGATCTAAAGGAAGTTCCCCTGGCAATGAAGGCACACTGTGAATGGGAACTGCACTGATCCCTTGTGTCCCAGCCTCCTTTTTGTTTCCTTTGGTGGCGCTGTATTGGCCTGAGGTCAGGGTCATGGGGATACCATCTGGCCTCAGAGCTTAGAACTAGAGCAGCCTCCCAACCCTCGGGCTGGGTCGCCCACCCCCACCTCGAATTCTCACTATGCCTTTGCTCCTTATGAGTTGTCAGGAGGACTGGATGGGGCCAGTTCCTGCATCCTTTCCCCACACCCAAATCCTCCCTTCCCGCTGCCTTGCAGAGGCCGGACACAATGTACGCTGGAGAAGGACAGAGTGGCCACATCCCAGGCCCAGCTGTCTCCAACATCAATTCTCAGCATCCCCCAGGGAGGCCGGGTAGATCTTCTGGGAATAAGACCAGCTACATAATTTGCGGATCCCAATGCAAAATGAACGTGTGAGGCCCTTAGTTCAAAAATAATTAAGAATTTCAAGGCAACGACATTAACCCCAGCGTAGGGCCCTTCTGCAAGGCTGCACGTTCAGAAGCCAACCTGGGCTTGGAGTCTCCGATAAAAACCACCCTGGAGCTGCCGTTCCTAGAGGGCCTGCCCAAGCTGCTGAGGGCAGAAAATGGGCTGTCGCTTCCCGGCTGTTGCATCTCCTGTTGCAGAGCTGAGCAGAAACATCTCGTAGGCCCAGGGTGTCCTCAGAATCAGAAACATACCTCGAGGAGGAAAGACCTCCCACCCAAGGCAGATGGTTTTCTGGAAGGCTGCAGGCTGCTGCTGTCAGAGATCTGCCTGCTAGCAGAGCTGTGGACAGAGAGGGAGGAAGACAGAGAGGCTGAAGCCAAATGGGGAGGCCTGGGTAGTCTGAAAACCCCAGAAAGCAAGGGCAGGTGTGCCCAACTGCCATGTGAATTCCTGGCCCTGAGTGTGGGGAAAACACACACACACATACACACACACACATACACACACACACAACACACACACACAACATACACACACACACACACAACACACACACACAGAGCCAGGCCAAACTTGGCAGAGAAAGGAGAGCAGCAGAATTTCCCCAGGGCTGGGGGCTTGAGAAACAGCTTGGATCATTGAAACGTCAGTAGAAAACACGTGCAGACTCCTGAGAGGTTGCAGAGGGGAACAACAGGCCAAACAGAAACTTCTAGACATATTTCCATTGTTGTTCTTTCTCCTCCCTCTCCTCTTTCTTCTTAGGTTTTAAAAAGTTGCCAACATTTCAAATTTAGACTTCACATAAAAATTCATATTCCTGGCTTCCCTGGTGGCGCAGTGGTTGAGAATCCGCCTGCCAATGCAGGGGACACGGGTTCGAGCCCTGGTCTGGGAAGATCCCACATGCGGCGGAGCAACTAAGCCCGTGAGCCACAACTACTGAGCCTACGCTCTAGAGCCTGCGAGCCACAACTACTGAAGCCTGTACACCTAGAGCTCGTGCTCCACAACAAGAGAAGCCACCGCAAGGAAAAGCCTGTGCACCGCAACAAAGAGTAGCCCCCGCTCACCGTAACTGGAGAAAGCCTGCATGCAGCAATGAAAACCCAACGCAGCCAAAACTAAATAAATAAATTTTTTTAAAATTCATATTCCTAGTAGCTCCAAAAAAAAATCCAGAACCTCTAGTAACACTAGAGCCAAGTTCCTGTATGACAGCGATCTACTGCCTCCGCTACAGGGGCTGGTGGCCTCTTGTTTGCCACAGTCCCCATCACTCCTAAGGTCTCCCTGACGTTGAATCCAAGTGGCAGGTGCTACATATTTGTGCTTGCGCTGCTGTTTTCTCATTATGGAGTTAACGGGAAAGTGAATGTTTCTATCAAAAGTGGGAAACTAGGAGGCTGACCAAGAGTTCCATGTACTTCAAGAAATATGGGAAAGAGCATGTTTCTTTGCGGAAGCGAAGAGCCTCCCTACAAGTTTAATACGCAAAGAATTTCTAAGTAAAAGGAATACAACCTAAATGCCCTGCAAAACAGACCACAGCAGTCCCTGCACTGCCCACCTCCCTCAGTCGTGTCCCTGTTGCATCCCTGAAGGCATCCAAAACAGAGTCTCCTGGACCAGATGTCGCCAGAATGCAAGGGCACTCCCAGCTTCTTCTCCCATGAGGGCTCAGAGCGATCTTTCTTTTGTTCTGTTCTGATGGTTTCCCCAGCAAAGGCAGAGGACTTGGGGGATTCCTAGCACCTCCTGTCACTTGGCGTGGGGTCAGTTTCCTTCTCCCAGAGCTGTGTGGGTGTTTAACCCCCATATGGGTGGTTTTCTTCCCAAGCCGCGAGCACCACCAGTGTTTGACGTACCTGTCAGCCCTCCCCTGGGCAGTTGGGGGGGGGTCCAGTTCCACAGGGGGAGGGGGTCTGAGGCAGCCCTGTGGCCTTCCACGGCTGGGCCAGTGTCCCAGTCATTGGGAGGGCAAGGAAGGTAGGGGTGGGTTGGAACCTGGGAAGGCCATGGTGGATGCTGGCCAGGCCATAGTGGTTGCTCAGACGCAGGGCTCCTCACCCACAGTCAGGAAAGTGACCTGCAGAAAGTTTTAGAGATTGGCGGGGGGGAGAAAGTAATTTGGTTCCCACCAATGGTTGGAGAGCCATATGCCAGTACCTAGGGGTTCCCAGAGCTCAGGTCTGGGCCAGTGGGAGCCATAGGTGACTGAGCCAGGCCTAGAAGGGGTGGGGTGCATGCTGCCTGGAAGAGGAAACTGAGGACACCACGGAAAGTGTGTGATTCCTTATCTAGCCACGTAGCCTCGCCTTCCCATGTCTACCACGGGGGGAAACCGGACCTGCCTCCCAGGGCTGCGGGGAGATAATTAGTCCTTCTAAAGAACATCGTAATCCCCAAATCAAAGGGGGTTCAGAGCTGCAAACTCACTTTACAGCGAGCTCTGTCAGCCACGGCAGCACCCGCTGCAGTGGGTGGGCTCTGATTTGCAGACCCTCCAAGGAGCCAATTCCTCCAGAGCTTGACTGGCCTAATAACTGCTCCACCCACCCACTTGGGGCGCCCAGCTCCTGACCTCCCCTGGGAACCACCTCACCTGCCACATGCTGCCCAGAGGGGTGCTCAGAAGTAGCACTGAGGATGGACAGGGTGGGAATTCCTGATGCCCCCCCCCCCATTTTATAGATGGGGAAGCTGAGACGGAGGAAGTGCCCCGCACCAGTTTACAACTTCCTCATAGGTATGGACCATATATCAGTTTTCCTCCCCACCGGCCCAGCCATTGCGCTCAGTACTGTATGCACTTAAAGAAGGACTGGTCACACAGTACAGGTGAGTGAAGGAGATGTCCCAGAGCTCCCACCCCTTTTCCTGCCCGCTCTTTCCGCCCTCTCCCGGCCACTTGCTGGGGCTTCAGCTCTTTGGCAGGCTGTCGCAAGGGTATCAGAAGAGTAGACAGACACATGCAAAGTGGGGTACCAGGCAGCTGCCCCTTGATGCACACACTTGCGGTTTTCAAAGACCTGGATTCAGGCCTGTCACTCCCCACCCCTGTGACACTGGCCATCTTTCTAACCCTGAGTTTCTCCAGGAATGACCATGCTGGGGATGCACCGAGAGGCCAGGGCCGGGCTTAAAAAGGGGCGACGCGGCCCTCCCCCGGGCCTTGGGGCGAGTCTGGGCGCCGCGGAGGGGCCGGGGGCGGGGCCGGGGGCGGGGCGAGCGGCGGCCCTCGCCTGCCCGGAAGGAGCGGGAGGAGGAGCCGCGCGAGCGAGAGTCTTTCCCACGTGAGAGGCTCGGAGGCCGAATTCTTCGTGTGCGGCGGCCGCGGACCTCCCGGCGTCCGGCGAGACGGAGGGACCAGGTCCGGCGCGCGCGCGCGGGCGGGCGGCGGGGCCGGCGCTCGGCTGCGCCCCGATGCGGCGGCGACCCCGGGGGCTGTGAGCCCGGCGCCCGCCGTCGGAGCCCCCCGCGCCGCCGCGGGCAGCGCCCCTCGGGCACGCGGCATGCGGGCGGCCGACTCCGGCACCTGGGAGCGCGTCCGCCAGCTCGCGGCTCAGGGCGAGCCGGCGCCTTCCTGCGGGGCGGGGGCTGGGCCGGCGCGCCCCCCGCGACCGACAGCCTGCGAGCCGGGTGCGGACGCGGCGGGGCCCGGCGATCGGCCCCGCGCCGGGGCGCCCTCCGTTCGAGCGGATGGCGACTGCAGCCAGCCGGGTAGGTGCGCGCCGGGAGGGGAGGGCGGCGCGGCCGCAGGCCGGGGGAGGGCCGGGGCTGGGCGCGCGGGGGCGCTCCCGGCCGGGATCGGGCCGCCGCTTGTGGCAAAGTTCTCGCCGCGCCCTTGACCCAGAGCACCGGACGGGGTGCAGGGGGAGACGCGCGGGACGCGGAGTTAGTCTTCAGCATGAGGGCAGGGGTTGTGCGGCTCCGCGGCTTTCCGTCGGGAGCCCCCTAGAGAGTTGCAGAGGGAGGTCAAGGCCAAGCCTGAAGGAGCTGTGCGATCCCGCGGCGCTTGGAGACGCAGGTTTGGGCCATTTCCCGCGCCTCATCTGGGAAGCGTGGGAAAGGGGCCAGCCTCGCGCGAAGTTGGGGAGGTCCCCTGTGACCGCACCTGTAACCCACCTGGCAGCCCCATAAAGTGCCGAGGGGAGCGCTGCCTTCCCGCCGCCCCGCGTAGAGGAAAGTGAGGGCTCGCATTTGCTAGGAGCGAAGAGGTTTCTCGTACACTTGAACGACTAAGGCAGAAAGAGAAATCGCCGCGGAGGAGACACACATGCAGTGGTCTGATTGTGCCTCGTTGGCTAATCCGCCCCAAGCGCAGACCAAGCGGAGAGCCCCGTTTGAGTGTTAAAATGTTCCGAGTGGATGCGCCCGTTCCATTCCGTTCCGGTCTCAGCTGGTCCCTCCCCGCTCAAGTTAGGTCATGGAGGGTGGGGCACAGGAACCCCTGGATCCTCAAGATTCCACAGTAGGAAGGTGGAAGGGCTTCCGAGAAGGGTCTGTCATCATCAGTTTCAAGTTTGAATACTTTTTCCAGGAAAAATGGAGGGGGGGGACCCCATGATTATTCATTATTTCTTGAACACCCAATGTGTTCCAGTAATTTACATGCGGTGTCTTAAAATCTTATCACCACCCTGACAGTGAGGCTGTGTTATCTCCAGGAAGATGAGGTCAGAAAAGGCCGGAGTTTAAGGGACTTGCCCAAGCCCCAAAGCCCTGAAGCCACGGTACTGGAATTTCAAAGTTTGTCTGTGGATTGACACCAGAACGCCTCTCCCAGGCAGGAAATCTTACCAACTGGGAAACACCAGGCTTATTTACCTAATAATTATTTCTTTCCTATGAGAAAAAAGCCAACTGCCAGGCTCCCTAATTCCAGACTGCCTGTATTGGTTTCCCCAGGAGATGGAATCCTGAGCGTCAGAGTTCTAGCCACAGGGGCTGGGACCACCAACCAGCTGGCTCTGATTAGCTGAGCTGCCACTGGTGTCCTGGAACAACTGAGGTCTTGGGTCACCAAGGGTCTGGAAGAGGGACCCTGAGGCCTGGAAGGAGCTTGAGTCCCTGGGTGGTTGGCTTAGGGGCTGGGTCTGCTGGAGATAGTCCCACCTCCTCCCCTGTTGCACAGAGCAGTTAGAGACCAAGACAGCTTGGTGTGAAACAGAGCAAAGATGCAAAGAAGAAGCAGATGGGAGGGCTTGGGCGAGTTGCTTGATCTTTTTGAGACCCAGTTCACCCATCTGTAAAGTGGAGATATTAATAATCTCAACTAACATTTTGATCATTCAAAAGCTCATGTCTGGATGAATGGATAAAGAAGATGTGGCACATATATATACAATGCAATATTGCTCAGCCATAAAAAGAAACGAAACTGAGTTATCTGTAGGGAGGTGGATGGCCCTAGAGTCTGTCATACAGAGTGAAGTAAGTCAGGAAGAGAAAAACAAATACCGTATGCGAACACATATATATGGAATCTAAAAAAAAAAAATGGTTATGAAGAACCTAGGGGCAGGACAGGAATAAAGACGCAGACGGAGAGAGTGGACACGGGGAGGGGGAAGGGTAAGCTGGGATGAAGTGAGAGAGTGGCGTGGACATATATACACTACCAAATGTAAAACAGCTGGTGGGAAGCAGCTGCATAGCACAGGGAGATCAGCTCAGTGCTTTGTGACCACCCAGAGGGGTGGGATAGGGAGGGTGGGAGGGAGACACAAGAGGGAGGAGATATGGGGATATATGTATACGTATAGCTGTTTCACTTCGTTATAAAGCAGAAACTAACACAGCAATGTAAAGATATTATACTGCAATAATGATGTTAAAAAAAAAAGCTCATGTCTGCCAAGCACCTTGCCTGGGTCATAGTTGATGCTAATGAACGTGGGTCGGCAGCTTTACCTGTGGGGCACCTGTTAGTGCCCCACTGACTCAGTTTCCCATTAGGATGTGATGCTGTCTGCTCCACCTCCACCCTCCTGAACTGTGTTGAGCTGACATTTGTCTTGTCTTTAAAATACTTCAGTGATCCAAGGCTGACTGTTGGGCCAGTGGAGGCTGTTATTATGTACACAGGTAGAAGAGGGCTGGGTGGAGATAAATAGCTTTACTTTGTGTCCATATAGACTCCACTTGTGTCGTCATAATAACAATATCCTAATGACATGGTGTAGCTGAGAAATGCCTGTCTCTGAGGTCTGGGGTTGGTTCTTACTCCATTGGCCCTCTTGGTGTCCCTTTAGGGCAGAGAGCGGTGGAAATCTCCTTTCCTGATCTACAGATGGCATCACTGGTGTGAAACAGGATCAAGCCAGCAGCAGAACAAGAAAGTTCTGAGTGCTCTCTACCCTACCACCCTTCACCCTCTTTCGGCGTCTGGTTCTTAAAGACCAAACGTAGTTTCTGAGAAGGTCTGTGGCGGCTGGCATTGAGGACAGCGTGTTGTGGACACAGGCGCTCAAAACCACTGGCTGTCGTGAGGGGTTTTCCTCTGGGAGGTCAATGGGAACTCTTCGCGCTTGGAACCGCAAGCTGAAATTATTGCTGAAGTAAACATTTTAGCCAGGCTGTGAGGTGACTCACCCCAGGATCTTAGCATCTTCGTCCCCAGCCTAATGCGATGCTCGGTTTAAGGTAAGAGTGCTCTTTTTGGGTGACAGCGTCTGGAAATCGGCACTTTCAGGGGTTTGGGGAAGGGGAAAGAGAGATGCTTGCTTGGCGGGTTGGAGGCTTGGCACCTTGACATTGCTCGTGGGGGGTGTCCTGATTTCGGCAGGGTGACAGACCCTGTGCCGGTGACAGCTCCAGCCTCCAGGGTGGGGCCCCTTCCAGGGGAGGTTACCATTTGCGCCCGGACTAGGGAACAGAGCGGGAGATGCAGAAATTAGACACAGTGTCTGTCTGCTCCTGGTTCTGCCCCAAATCTGCTTGACCTTGAGAAACTCCGTTAACTCAGTTTCCCTGTTGGCGTGGTGGGAATGCCTCCACTGGAGGAGAGATTCTTCCGGAGCCCCCGCAGAGCGTTCAGGTGATCGCTGAGCCTTCTGAGACTGAGAACGTGAATGACTCCCTCTTTGACCGTCCCTTCATTCAGTTACATTTCTTGAGCATCTACTCCTGCCAGGCACTGTTGTAGCTGCCAGGGATGTAGCAGCAACGAGACAACTGCAGCCCTTGTTTCCATGGAGCTTATATTCTGTGGGAGGAGATTTCCAGTAGGCAAATACACACGGGATATGTCAGGGGATGGTAAATGCTGTGTGCAAAAGAAAAAAAGCCAGGTGAGGGGTTAGCGTGATGGGAGCGGGTGCTTTTTAGTATTTAGGTAGGTGGTCAGAGGAGAATGAGGTGAGGTATGTATGTGGGTGCTGAGTCCCTAAGGCAAGAGGATATTGCCGGTCGGCCAAAGGAACCAAGCCATTTTCTTTTTTTTAGCAGTGTGACTTGTGGGATCTTAGTTCCCCGACCAGGGATCGAATCGAACCCAGGCCCCCAGCAGTGAGAGCACCGACTTCAAACCACCGGACTGCCAGGGAATTCCCGACCAAGTCATTTTTTAAAAGTTGTCGGTAAATTAGTATCTTCGTAGACTGGGCATATCGAAAGCCTACCCAGACTACCTTCCTTATTAGTCATTTGAGTTCTTATCTCCTCTTGCCCCTTCCCCTCCCATGAAGTCCCCTGGAGGAGGGGACCAGACCTGTGTTTCTGTGTCCTGGCTTCCATCCTGTGGCCTCCCGGGGGCCAGGCTCGGTGCTAACCCAACCCCGAGCTTTGTCTTCATCAGTCAGTCCTTCCGCAACCCTGGGGGAGGTGAAATTGCCCATTTCATCCACAGATGGGGAAACCGGCGCTCAGAAGATTAGTAACTTGACTGAGATCACACAGCTAGTAGGTGGCACAGCCACGACTTGGTCCCAGATTGTAGACCTCAAAGCAGTGTGAAAAGACCTTGTCTTGAGCTTAAGAAAGTAGACTCACGTTAAGTGGCCGGTCCATTTTTCCTTTAAATTTTTATCTCTTAAAAAAAAAGTTTGTCCTCTCCTTGATATTCCTCGGTTTAAGCAACTCAAGCATTTGCTTATCTTTGCGCCTTTAGCAATTTCCTCACTGGGTCGGCTTTGAGTTATCCCTTCTGTAAAGGATTTCTGCTGGGTTGGTGTGAGGTTGAATCTCCCCTTTGGAATCGGGGATGCTCTTAGAAAGTCACCCACTAGGACCACGAGGGTCTAGTGTGAGCCTCCTCAGTAATGGTGTGGGACAGAGATAATTGGGGTTCTGGCTATTCTGGACAATCAGGAAGGAAAGTCACTACACTTGAATATATTTCCGATTGGTTTCCCTTGGGAGGTTTCCTGTGGCCCAGCCCCCTCCACCCTGTGTGACTGCTCACAAAGGGGGACTGAAAGTTCCTTCTGCCAGGGCAGTGAGTGCAGGACACCAGGTTTGGAATCAAACACAACCTGGTTTGAATTCACCAGCTCTACTGCTTACTAGCTATGTGTCCCCAAGCAAGTTAGTTAATGTCCTGAGCCTCAGTTTACCCATCTCTAAAATGGGATCATATTACCCACCTCAGAGTTGTTGGACAGGCATCTGTATGGTTAGCATCCTTCATACCCATGGGGCCTGCTGCCTACCTATGCCGTAAGGGGGAGGGGAAATTCCCATTTATCCAGAGTCCAAAGGACTTGAGTGTGTATGTGTATAAGATTTTTTAAATATTTCAAGTTTGAAATATTGGGATTTGATGAGACAGGTGGTTTTGAAGGAGTGCTAGCCTTCCCAGTCATCAGAAAGGCCTTCTGAGTCATCAGGAAATTTCCAGAATGGTCTTTATGTTTTGTGTAATATTCCAACTTAGTCAACTGGATGATTTGCTAGAACCCTCCAGCCATTTCTGGGGAGAGAAGAGTTTACTCCCTTTTCAATCATCCCAAGAGCTACAGGGCACGCATAGCCCAAGGAAAGTAGCAAGCACGCCCCAGCTCTAGCCTTTCTCACCTGTGACACAGCCAGTTGGCAAAAGTGGAAAATCAGGCGCATTGGCGTGTGTACAGATTTTAGCCCCAGCAGATAAGCATACCAAGTGTGTCATTAAAGCTGTCCAGAGTGATCACCGTGGAGATCCTGTGTTTGCTGTGAGTCACCAAGGGCTGTAAACACTCCAGAGAGGATGGCAAGCCGTGGCTACAAGGTGTGTGCGTGCAGGTGTGTGCAGTTATTTTTTGTGAATTTACTCTCCGTAAACGCATCTCGTGTTGAGCACATCAGATGAGTGCCTGTCCAGGAGGGGAAAAGTCAGGACTGCCTCCTGTTCACACAGACCACCCCTCCTGTTCCCCTTGGGGTAGCCACCCTGAAGGTGGGGACTTCAGGTTTTCTCTTGTCTGCTGTTTGGATGCCTTCAAGAGAAGCCAGTTAGAAGACGCTGATCGTGGCAGTTCCTCAGAGCCCTCACCAAATGGCATTAGCCCAGCAGGTGCTGTCGCAGCCCCAAATTTGGAAGAAATTAACAGCCAGAAAGGTATGACAGGTATGTGAGTCCCGCCTGGTGGCCTGGCTCTGAGCCGGGTGACGCCAAGCCTGGGCTAAGGAGAAGGGGAGTTGGTGGATTCAGTGGTGGTGAACCTCTGATTGCGTCGTGCTGGGCGTTGGGGACCTCTTCGGGAACACCCACCACCCGGTGGCCAATCTGCAGGTGCTGACGGCTTCGTCTTTTGTCGCCGCCCGGATTTGGAGGCTGGCTTGGTCTCCCAACTAGTCTGGGCTGTAACTTTATCACAGGCATTGTGTTCAGTACCTTTTAATTGTACAGAAGCTTCAGAAAGCTCTCCCTGGGGTCCTGGAGAGAAGTAAAAACAACAGCTGCTAGTTCCTGTATGCTTTACTCCCTCACCTTACGGCTCAGCCTTGCCGGTACACTCCTAACTCTGAAGTCCCGTGTTCCCCGGGGCAGGGAAGAATCCGTATTTCTTTGGGGTAAGGTCCTATTAATGATGAAGAGTCACTTACTGAGGGCCGCCCAGGAGCCAAGCACTTTGTTACCTGCGTTCCTGTTCATCTCTCCCGAGCCCTGTAAGGCAGCTGGCGTTCTCCGCATCTTACTGGACAGACAGTTGAGGCTTAACGAGGTTACACAGGTTATAGCAAGCGACTTTTCCAAGCTGCCGTGCTGGCTGCCCGCCCCACTCCTTCTTCATTCATCAGCTGACGGTTCCCCGAGAGCCAGTGGGGCACCAGGCAGAGGCTGTGATGCCCAGGGTCATGGGATTTTCTCATCTTTGGCACGCTGTCATCCAGTCAGCCAGGGACAGTTGGGAGGGAGGGCCCCTGGGGCCCAGAGCTGCTCCCTTGGCTCCAGCAGACTTACCGCATGCCTCTGGCCCAGCCAGAATCCAAAGAGGCTGGCTGGCCCGTGATGGAAGATTCGACCCTGGCCATTTGGGAACCTGGAATGCAGAGCCCCGAGAGGGAAACCTTGGCAGGGATGGGGTCAATTCAGTCCCTCTCCAAAGCGACGGAACTGAGGCCCAGAGCAAGGAAGGGACCATACTGCAAGGTGTCATGTGGAGTAGTTTCCAGGGTCAAATGTGAAAACTTACAAAGGCGCTTTGATGTCTTGGCAAAGCTGGGCGTTCTCTCTCTTCACCCTCTTCCCTAGCTCCCTCCTGCCTTTTGAAGGGGGGCCTCAGACTTTGGGGATCACAGCGGTCTGGGGTGATTGCTAGTGTGCAAATTCTCAGGCTCCACCTTGAGGTTTTTGACTCTGTAGGTCTGGGGAAGGGCCCGGGAATCTGTGTTTTTATCAAGTGCCCTGGGTGATTTTGATGCAGATTGATCTGTGATTTCCACAGATCAGACTTTGAGAACCTCTGCTATTCACCTTTCCGGGGCTGGTTAATTTTAGAGTAAGGAACAAGGGAGGCCACGTCCTCTGGCTTACCCCCTGCGCCCTGACATAATCCTTGGCAGCATGCTTTTCCCTCCCACAGGTGACGCAAAGTGGAGATGAGGTACATGGACATCCTAGTTAAATCGTACTTCTTCCTTTTCTAATCCAATTCTCCGCCCCCATCTCTCCCTGCCCTGCTCACCACCCCCCCCACCCCACTCATATTCTCAGAATCTATTAGAGGCACATGCATTTCTGTCCTGTGCTCTCACAAGACAGTGCTGCGGTAAGAAAGCAGCCAGAGTCAGGCTTTGTCTTTACTCGGATGTCCTGCTCTGCGCCCCAGGCCGCCGCTAGCATTCACTCACCCTTTCACTCAATCAGTATTCCTTCTTGTGCTCCTCAGAGGGGCCAGGTCCTGGGCTGGGGTGCTGAGGAGTCAGAGGACACCACGCCCTTGACCGTTCTGATTCTTCAGACTTGGTACCAAACCCACCAGCCCAGGCCGCCCCCTCCCTGCCCCACTTGGATCCCTTGTGTTGGTGGTTTGAATGCTGTGCCCATGGCAGACGTGGTCAGCTGAGTGGCCAGTCTCTGCTTCCTCTTGGCCTCTCTCGCCGCGTCCACAGTACAGCCGGGAGCCACGGGGACTGTTTCCGTCACTTTATGTACCCTGCGGACTTTCTCAGCTCCTTCGTGGTGGGAAGCCCAGGGGCGTGGGTGGCTGACCAGAAAGGAAACTTCCATCCCTGGCATACCCTGTGGGCTCCTTCCTCCTGGGCTCTGGCATGGACGTGGCTGCCTGCCCGCCCAAGCTGGACTGCCTTCTTCGGTGTGGATAGAAACGGCTGCCCTGGGCGGAGTCTTTCCTCTCTTTTGTACCCTGGGAGAGACCAGGGAAACCCCTTTTTACAGACGGGGAAGTGGAGGCCCAGTGTGATCTCTTTGGGCCAGAGCTGTCTGATAGAAGTCTCTGCCTGTGCTGTCCTATACGGCAGCCATTGGATTTAGAATGTAGCTAGTATGACCACAAAACTGAATCTCAAATTTTATTTGAAAGGCCACATGTGGCCAGTGGCTACTGTATCAGATGGTGCAGCCAGCCCTGAGTCAGGGCTTGACACCACAGATGTGTCTGTGGCCCATCACAGCTCATGAAGCCTGTGGTATGTTTTTCCACCGTGCTCGTCTAAGGCTGCTGTGCTTCTCCATGTGGTCTCTGGACCGCCTGCGTCAAAATCACTCAGAGCTTGTGTGGTTTTTAAGTTCCTGGACCCTCTCCCGGACCTGGACAGTCAAATATCTGCAGTGGTCCCAGGAATCTGCACTTTAAACTCAGCACCTCCACCCCCAGGTGATTCTGATCTTCTCTGAAGTTTGAGAACCACGGGCTCTAGCATGTTCCATCTCAACTCCTGGCGGTCTTCCGAGCCTCCAGTAGTGCCTCTTCTGCCTTTGTCCCCCACCCCAGCCCCTACCACCCCATTTCATGCACCAGGCCAGGGGCTCTCAAGTTAGGGTGCCAAGACCAGCCAATTAGCCTCACCTGAGAACTTGTTAGGAACGCAAAATTCTCAGCCTGCCCCACACCTGCAGAATCAGAAACTGGGGGTGATCCCCGCCATCTGGGTCTTAACAGACCCCTCAAGGTGATGCTGATGCAGCTTCAGCTTGGAACCAATCACTGAGCAAGACTGCTCTAGGAAGCTTCTTCCACTTAAATTTTTCCCCCAAACCTTGTCTGTCTTCCCCTCCCCCTCCCCCTCCCCCTCCCCCTCCCCCTCCCCCCGTACCCTGGCCTGTCCTCTCGCCAGCTGCCAAGAGCTGCCGAGACCCTTCCACGCCCAGGGCCTGCTGGGAGTGTGGCGAGATGATCCTTGCACCTTTCACAAGGGCCTTCGGGGGTCCGGGCCTTACCCAAGGGGTGGCCATCACGGGAATGTTACGGGGAGGCAAGCAGAGCGGCAAGCAGAGGCAAAGCAGCAGCACCCTCACCCCCATCCTCTCTCCCAGCATCCCAGGTGGTGGCCGCCTGCCCACCCTGTGCCAGAAGAGCAGAGGGCCAGATGGGCCCATTTCCCTGGGGCCCCCTCTTGGGGCAGGGCCCCTGCTGCTTCCCCTGGCACCCATCAGGCCGGAGGAAGCTGGCACGGCTCACAGCTGGGCTCGACAGACAGCACTTGTCTATTTCCTGTCTTCCCAGTGTTTACAGAAAGCAGGGGAGCTGGAGGCCAGATCAGACGTGACCGTGCTACTTATCCACTGTGGGACCTTCCTCGTGCAGGTCATTCCCCTCTGAACCCCAGTTTCCTATTCCGTGAAATGAGATCTGTAGTGCCAGCCTGGCTTAGCTCCCAGATTTGTGGTTGCTTTTTACCCGAGCCCTTGGATCTAGAAGTGCTTTGCACACTCGGAGGCACCTTGCAAAGGTGGTTGGTACCACCTCAATGCTGGCGCCTCGGGTGCCTCAGACCTGTGCCTCGGGGAACCGACTCTCCTGGTTAGCTTGGAACTTTCCCGGTTTCAGCACTGAAAGTCCCACATCCTGGGAAGCCCCACAGGCCCAGGCAAACCAGGACAGTTGGTCTCCCTATCTGTACCCCGGTGGCTTCCAGACCCTCAGCTTTGCCGGCCGCACTCAGCTGCTTTTGCCATATGGAAAGTGAGCCCCGCCCCGACCCTGCCCTCCCAGAAGTTAAGGCATCACCTGCCTGACTCCTGACCCCCTCTACCTTTGCTGATCGCATTGACCTTGTGGCCCCGCCCTCACTTCCAGCTCATTTACGTCTCTGGGCATCGACCGATGGCCTGGATGACCCACCACCCAGATTCCAACTGAGCATGTCTTTGTTAAATCACATCTGTCATTTGTTTACTTATTCGCTCACTGGATAAATGCTCATCAGACCTGGCTGGGTGCCTGGTGCTGACAAGCTGAGCCGCGCCAGCTCTGCCCTCGTGGCGCTTACATTCTGGAGGGGTTTTCCGTCTAGAACGCCTAACTGGAACCAGAAGGATGCCCTTCCTCAACCTCTCCCTGGATCCAACAAAGCTCCTGGTTCGTCCACCTGGCAGGTGTTGGGTACCTGCTCGGCCTGGGTGTGGTGTTGGGAGCCGCGAACAATGTCGGCCGCTCTCCTGGCTCCTGTTAAGGGGCCCAGGGTCTCCTGACTGTCCCGTGAACCAGCCAGCTCGTTCCCACCCCTCACCTCTTCTTCTCTTATGGCTCCACCCCGTACAAAGTCCAGACTCCATCCTGTCCTGGCCCCATGCCCCCTTCTGCACAGCCTTTCTCGCTCATTCCAGCCCCTCTGTGCACAGTCCTGCCTTGCCGTGGGCGCGTCCTCTGGAGACCAGGTCCTGCAGCAGCATTTCTTGAGCGTTACGTGGGGCCTTCCTCCTGAACTGGACCCGCGGAGGGGGCGGGGGCCACAGGGCGCCTACACATCTGCCTCCCTCCGTATGCCTGGAGCACACAGTAGGCTTTCAGGAAACGCTCCGAGCGGGAGGAAACACGCAGACGTGAATTTCTCAGCTGGAAGAACCTTAGGAGACCTCGAATCTGGCAGATGTATTGGCGCACCTTTGGAGGAGCCTCACCTGGCAGGCAGGGCAGCACCTGGAGAACACCTGCAGCCCCACCAGTAATTGTTGGGGTTTGGAGGGGTCTGTAAATATATCCCTCTTTCCTTCTGGAATTTGGGACCCGCCAAAGATAGAGACAGGAGTGGGACAGATAGAGCATGTGGCTTGGGCGCTGCTGGCCCCGCTCCCCTGCACGGGACCCCGTTCTCAGGCCCGGCAGCCACAGGCCCGGATCCGATGACCTAAGGTAATAAGTCCGTTGGGTTTTACTCCTGGCCCTCGTCCTTTGTGTCACCTGGTCATTGTATCTCCGTAAGCGAGTGGACAGTTTACCTTTCAGTTTCCAGAATCTTTGAACCTGGTAGAGCCCCCGAAGTTCTTTTGTTCATTTATTCTGCAAATAATTATGGTGGACTTGTCTGGACCAGAATCCTTCTTAAGTATCAGGGATATAGTCGTAGATAAAACAGTCCTGCCCCAAACATAGTCCTCCCCTCGTCATGCTTAAAGACAAGGATATTTTCAGAAAATTAGACACCAAAAACTCTTTCTGTGTTTCCATTGTCATTGAAAACTTCCTGAAATGCCCTTTTGCTTCCCCAGCTTGGGCAGCAGGGCAGACAGAGCCTGGACAACTCCCTTTTTGGAAGTAGGCTTCTGCAGACCTTTCGGGTCCTAACTCAGAAGCTGAGCATCTTAGGACAGGTGGTTGTACTTGACCCTACAGCTCCGCCTGCCCACGTGTAAGAAAACAAGAAGCCATTGCATCAGGGAGGCTCTTCATTGTTTGCTTCTTTGTCCTCAAACCTAAGCCAGAATCCTAGTTAACTGGGCCTTACGGCTAGCTGGGACCTGGCTAGAGGAGGTTTGATTGTGTGTTTGGGCAGCTGCAGGGTGTTTGAAACGACCAGCAGCTCCTCTCCCTTCTCTTCCTGCTGGGCTCTTGGTGTCGGCATCGGTGACTTCCCCCAAAGGCCGTGTGTCCCTGTGTGACCGTCTCCCCAAGGTGACTGGGCTTCTGTCTGCGGCCAGCCCTGATGACCGCGGGCCAGAGCCCCACCCTCTTGCTGTCACCAAGCCAGCTCCTCCCTCCTGCTTCCTGGGCTGACTTGCTGGGTCTGTTCTCTGGGTTCTTTTCAGAGACTTACTGTTTGCCAGGTGGACAAACCAGTGTTCTGAGTAGCTGTGCACTTAGAGGCACCCTAGCTTCTCCCCCGCTCCCATGTCACCGAAACACTGTAAGGTTCTCGTCAGCTTACGTGCGCTCATGAAAATCACGCAGGGGAGCCTGATCTAAGCACTCCTGCTTTGCAGGGTTGCCTGCATTAAACAACCAAAATAAATTAGGTACACTAACCACCTCATTTTCCGTATGGAGTAACTGAGGCACAGGGAGGTTAAGAAACTTGCCCCAGGCCGTAGAGCCAAGAAGCCGAAGAGGTAAGATTCGACTCAGGAGTCCAGCTGGAGTCCACAGTAGCCACCACGCTCCTGTCCCTGCTGCAGCAGACTCTGCAGCATCACTTGTGTCCGTCCTGAACTGTGGCAGAGTCTGAAGTGAGGAATAACAAAGGGACTCTGTCCCTGAAGGTGCCAGACACACCCCTTCTGTCCAGGCCCAGCCCTGGTGGGGAGCTCCTTGTGGCTGCCTCTCTGGGCTGGGCCGGGTCCTTGTAAAGTGTGAGGGTCATGGGGCAGCTCTGCAAAGTCCAGCCAGAAGCTCAGCTGTGGTGTGCTCCCAACATCGCTGACACAGCCTGTCTTTCCCAGCGCTGTGGGTTTCCTGCTTCTCTTGGCATTAACATGTTATAGATAACAGAGATCACAGGAGGGTTTGGCTCCTCTCTCTGTTCACCCTGTGAGATACGGAGGCATGATCACCAGCACTCAGAGTGGCATCCGAGGCTCAGAGAGTTTCATGCTTAGAGCTCGATAACTATTTGTTAAAGAAAAAAAATTAGCTTTGTATTGTTTGCACTTCTTAGTTTCCTACTACCTGCCCAGAGAGTCATGTAGTTACAGGAGTATTTGAGTTCAAATGATAGAAACACTACTGGAACGGACTCATAGAAAGGGAAATCAGTAGCTCCCCATAACTGAATTGATCAGAGGTAGGTCAAGCTTCAAGCATAGCTGCATCCAGGGGCTCAGATGATGTCATCTCCCAGCTTTCCTTTCATCTGTTTGGGCTTTATCCTTTCTCGTGGCAAAAATGACCCCTAACAAGTCTAAGCAACATTTATCTTTCTTGGATTCCAGTGTAGAGAGTCCTTTATTCCCAGTATTTCTAGCAAAAATCCCAGGACTGACTCTCGTTGGCTTAGCTTTAATTATGCAACAGCTCTGAGCCAATCACTTAGTCCAGTAGCCAGGAATGCACTGATTGGCAGGCCCAGATCATGTGCCCTTCCTTAGACTAGGTTGGGGTAGGGGTTGTGAACTTCCAGGGAAACGCACTGGCTGATAGTGGGGTATTAGGCAAAGGAAGGTCAGGGAGAGTATTCATCCTGAGGAATGGAAGCTGGGAGGCAGATGTACAAGCTGTTCTCTGCAGAATCTGAGCTGATTCCTTCAGCCAGTGTGTTTGTGTGTGCCCCTCGCTCACTAGGTGTTGTGAGATTCAAAGGAAAGCCTTAGATGTAGATGCTACCAGTTAATTATTTTGCAGGTTTTCTTGAGCACCTGCCACGGGCCAGGCCCTGTTCTAGACCCCTGTGGAGGAGCTAGGCTTTCTCTTTTGTCAGTTGTTCCTTCTGTCTCCCCTTTTCCTTCCTTCTCGATCTTCAAGAAGCAGCTGGACTCTTGCTGTCTCTCACGTTCCTTCATAGTCTCCTGGGCATAAGTCATCACGGCCCCTCCTTTCTCTCCCTCCCATCCCTCTGTTTAAGCTTTTTTTTTTTTTTTTTTTTTTTTTCAAATCACACCTGTCCCAGGTGGGCTTGCAGGAGGACCCCTGGCCCGTTGGCTTCCTGAGTATGGGGCCTGGGTGGGCTTGATTTGAGCACCCCACAGACAGTGTGCCTGCTTCCCTGAGGGCCAGCATAAACGCGTGCTGGGATGGCCCCCTCGCCAGCCTCCTGCCATGTCCCTGGTATTGCCGAGGAGTGCACCGAGGTCAGTGGCAGCAGCGAGGGCTTTGGGCCCTCCAGACAGCATCTGGCTTCTCTCAGCCTTCCCATAGGAGTCAGATTTTCTGGGCTGCATCGCTTGGCCGTCTCCCTGGAGAGCACTGACTGCTTCCCTCTGGAGATGACCTGAATTCGTAGCACGCGGAGCAGGCAGATGCTACCTTCTCACAGCAGGGCAGGGAGTGGGCAGCCTGGGAAGCTAAGAATTTAGCAAAAGGGCATGGCTGGCCTGCCTCTGCACCTGGTGTTGTTTAGGGCGTAGGGGCGGGCTCCCCGTTTCATTCCATATCAGCCCCAGGAGGGGAGCGAGCCTTCACACTAAGACAAGTCCCCGGACCTGGAGCCCTAAACGTAGGGACGTTGGAGACTGTGTACCAAGTGCTCGGGGCCAAGGAGCCAGACTGCCTGGGTGCAGATCGTTCCCAGCTCCTTAACCCCTCTGAGCCTCAGTTTCTCCATCTGTAAATTGGGGGTGCTATTCCTATCTAGTAGGGTTTTGTGGGGATTAAATGAGATGGCCCATGCACAGGGCTTTGCATGGTGCTTGGCGCATAGTAGGTGCTCAGGAAACATCATTTATATTAGCCTAATACCAAATGGGCACTGGGGCAATACAAGGCTCACCGGAGAGAGGCCAGTTTGCACACGTCCGGGGTCAGTGATCCTCAGGAGATAAAGTCTTTGGAGCAAGGTGAGTCTTGTCGAGGAGACATTTTTGGAGATGGCATCTGCTAGCGCTTCGCTCCCCAACTCGGAGGCAGCTGTCGGAGACTTACAACTTGTGAGAAGCCCACACCGGGGTCTTTAGGGACACTGCTTCATCTTCCCAAGCCTCGGGTTCTTCATCTTGGAATGGGAATGAGGGAAGCCACCCGGCAGGGCCTGGTGTACAGTGGGTACTTAATAAGTGGAGTGGTGGCTTTATTAATACGTCGTCTCAAATGGGTTGCAAATAATAAAATGATGTTTGGGAAGCGTGGGGTCTGGTTGGTGTGGGCAGTACTGGAGGTGCCTTTCCGTGGAGTGGGGGGTGTGTGGGGGAGGGCGTGTGCCCACCGGGCACTCTTCTGCCTGTTGGGATATTGAGTCTTGGCCATGACTGAGCCTTTACTTTGTTCTCCATGGCATACGGTCCCGATCCGGGCACTGTGCCTAGCAGTGATGAAGGGAGGTACGTGGTTGCGGGGTGGGGAGCAGAGGCCTTGGGGAAGGCCTAGGGCTTCATCCCCTCACAGCATCAGGACTGCCAGGTCCAATGGCAGTGGCTGAGCCTGCACCCAGCCTGGCCAGCCCCAGAGAGGGCCCTGCCTTCCGCTGCAGGGTTCCCTGCCAGGGGTGTGCTAGTGTTTCAGAGCTTACAGGGTGGCGCTCAAGTCAAAGGAGGGCTGCTTATAAAGACACAAAGGCCACCTCAAGAAGTCCAAGGCCAGCCACGTGGGGTCTGGCACCAATGCTGGGAGCCTGGAGCAGTGCCCTCTCACTCCATCCCGCCCCCTAGGAATTTCCAAGGATTCTCCCTAACTGCCTGCCTTGCTTTACTGCTCTGCCAGGGCGTCTGCTCTTGCATGACCTTTCAATCTCTGCAATGCCTGGGAGACAGAGAATCTGATTGGTCCCTGCCTCATCAATAGTTTGCAAGACCCTGGGTCAGGTGACTAATCAGTCAGCTGCGTCTGTCTGTCAGGGTGGGCGGGCTACCTGTATGCAGTATGGAGCTGCTTCCTTCTTGGGCTGTGGGAAAGTGGTTAACTTAGGGAGACAGACTGACCCATCGAGTCCGGGGCAGGTGTTCCTCCTGAGCTGGCACCCCTGCAGGGACTGGAAACGTACTTCCTCTCTGGCAGCCCTTCCAGTCTTTGATTTGTTTTAAGCATTCACTCACTGCTATATTGAGCCCCAAATTGATCTCTTTGTAGCACCCACCCTTGGCCCGTGTCCTACCATTTGAGGATCTTACACGCTAAATCTATTTCCTTGACGCGCTAACCCCTCTGACGTGAGAAGACAGCCACCGTGGCACTTGAACCAGTACACCTTCCTGCACCAGCTTCCTTTCTCTAAGCATCTTTTTTCCCAGCCAGGGCAGAGCAGATTGTGCTGGGGAAGTTGGAGGACAGGATGTCTCGCCTTGATCCGCCCAGCTTGACTAGCCTTTGACTCTCGTCTCCCACCAGGAGCCCTTTGTGAGGGCAGAGAGAGCTTCTGGGGCCCAAAGCTTCCCTTGCACATCCAAGGGAAGAATGTTCCCCAGACTGAGCTGTGTGTTCCTGGCTCTCCTGATGTTTGTTTAAGAGGACTCTGCAGGAGCCTGAAGACATCAGGCGGGCCCTCCTGGCAGCAGGCAAGGAGAAAGGGAGCTAGAAACTCCATGGAATGCTCTTCGGGCAGGTGGGGCCGACACAGTAGCCTAGGCCAGGCCAGGGCTGTGGAATTAGGACGCGATTCTGCAGCCCACCCTGTACCACCCACCCCTGCGCTGACAGCTCTTAGGTCAGAAGGAGCCCCAGAGACATCCAGTGACAAGTTCACATACTCCTTTTGGGATCCATAAGCAGCACGCACGGCCAAACAAACAGCACTCGCCTCTTGGCAAGAGGGTCCTATCAACATCTGCCTGCAGCCAAGAGATTACAAAAAGAGGAGGGTGGACAGAAAAACAGTACGTTAAATGCCAACCCCTTGAAAAAGGAGATTGAATTTCTCTGCCTGGAAATGTTTAACTTGAGTCAGCTGCCTCCCTTCCAGCCCAGGCCAGCCTGGGTTGGAGGTCTGGTTTCCGCCCCACCACTTCCCCCCAAATTAGCTTTTTGCAGGTGTGCGTGCAGAGCAAATGCTAATTTGGAAGGAGATTTATAGGTTTCTCCAGAGATCAGGAGCAGGACAATTTCCTGGGCAGCGGGGTTATCCTGGGTTAATTTTCATGATTACTGAAAGGATCTTAGCTGAAGACTCTTGGGCCCGGCCTGCCCATGGTCTCTGCTGAAATCCGTGCTGTCTGCTCACCTGGAGAAGGGCCAGAGGGCCACTGTCCCCTCGTCCCCAGCCTCCTGGGTTTGGGCTTCACTGTCTGGGGTCTCCTGGCTGAAGAGTAACCAGAGCTTGCATGGGGGTTTGTTGTGGATTCCTGGAATGTCGGCAGCTATGTGCCATCTGCCACCGGGGAAGGAGTGGCCTCACGGGCCTGGCTGGTGAGCCACCTGCAGTTCCAGAGGGACGGGACAGCAAGGCCACAGCACACGGGACTTTTTCTTGTTACAAGTCGAGTCACAATGCTAACACCTGCTCCTCGTTAGGACACCTGCCTCTTCAGTTGGCTTATTTTCTGCTGCTTTGCCCAACTGTGGAAGCAGTTTTGAAGCATCCACACAGTGCGGGGGGTGTGTGTGTTTTGTGTACACCGGCGCTGGGCCAGCCCTGTACACCCCGCCACACGTATCTATTCTCCTTCCCCTCAGACAGCCTCAGTGATCCACACTGTTTCAGGTGTGTCGGGAAAGATGTGCGTGAAAGGCCCAGATATTCCAGGTTTGAAGTTTGTGGACTGGGGAGAAGAAAGAAGAAAGATCTAGCAGTTCCTCCCACCAGAGTAGGGCAGGAGGAGGCTGGCTTATGAGAATAAAATACAGTCGACCCTTGAACGACATGGGTTTGACGTGCTCGGGTCCACTTATACGTGTATTAGTTCGATAGTAAATATTACACTACTGCACCATCTGCGGATAGTTGGATCCACCAGGATATGGAGGGCAGACTGTGAATTACACCCCAGTTTTCGACTGTGTGGACAGTGGGTGCCCCTATCCCCTGAGTTGGTCACGGGTCAGCTGTCTATAGAACAACAAAAAGTCTTTGACCTGCTCCAGACCATTCACATCCAGTGTCACCACTCTCATTCTGTTCATTCCTTTATTCAAGCTGGACGCTTGGATTCCGCCACGGCCAAGCCTAGAACCTGCTGTTCTTTAGTTGGAGTCATTTTCTCTTGGGGTGCAGGGGAGGGGCGTGGAAGAACACGGCTTCAAAGAAAAGCATGTTTGGTCTTGAAAGCACCTCTGGGCAGGAGAGCGCGGTCCTAGGGGAGCCTCGGCCTGATCTAAGGCTTCCCTTGCCCCAAGCTCATGCCCTGGGCTAACCTCAGCTCTGTGGGCGCTTCTTGGGCTTAGCTCGTGGGTCAGGGCTCTTCTAGGTGCTGCGGCACATAATACGCGGCTCCTGCCAGGAGCTGCTCCAGAAAGACCTAGAAGGATGCCGTTCTGTACAAGAGATTTCCTTGTCTGGGCTGACAGGGTCATTTGTATTCCTCCGAGGACGACAGCCTAGGCTCTGGTCACCATCAGTGGAAATTCTGCCTCGCCTCTCTGTCCTCCTACTTGTTTTTAAGACCGAGGGGCTGGGACACGGCTGTGTGTTCTGTCGAACTGGGGGTGAGCCGTGAACGCGTGCGCCAGTGGCAGGGGGGCAGTGTGGTGGTGGCGAGCCATGGGGTTTTTCCAACTTACATTTCTCGAATAGTTTTCTCCTCTGCTCTCCCAAGAGGCCGTACGCGGAGTACAGTAAGCCTTTGACCTTTGTGAAGTGGTGGAGTGGGCCAGACGGACGGGGGAAACATTTGGTGGCAAGCTGGCGGCAGCTCAAAGCAGGAATTCAAGCTGCATCTCTGCCTTTCTCAGCCCGTAAACAGGCGAAAGTGAGGGGGGCGGGCGGCAAAAGAGAGGGGGCTTCGTGCTTCCAGATTAGGATCTCGTGGGCCACTTCCTCAGCAACAAGCCCCCAGCTGCTGGGAGCCCCACTCTGGAGACCTCTCAGCAAGGAGTGTTCTACCTGGAGGTTCAGGTCAGGAGTTTCCAGGAGAAGCCCCTGGGGATCCAGGGACAAGGCTGCTGGGCAGGGGCTGGTCTCAGAACCAGAAGGCAGTGGCTCCTGGGAGGGGGAGGGGGAGGGGGAAGAACCAGCTGGCACATAGCGCTTGGCCTGTGCCAAGCACGGTTCTTTTATGGGTCCAGTCCGCGCGTGTGTCTATATGGACCCTATGTGTATAGTCACTCATTTCATCCTCACGACAACCCTGTAAGATGGGTACTGTTATTGCCCCATGTTACGGGTAAGGGAACTGTGGCAGAGAGAGGTTAGTAAGGGACTGGGACTCAAACCCAGACCAACTCGCCCCCACGGTGTTTCCGGCCACTTAGACCACGCTGCCTCTCAGCCCGGGTGTTCAACGAGCATCTGTCGAAACCGGAAGTCAGATATGCAGCTTCTGCGTTCAGGTTGCGTCTTCCCATGCGGGGAGAAGTTCTGTCCACGGGTGTAGTAACTCAGGGACTTGAGTTTGCCCTCCTCGTCCCACTGTTCTCCCTTCCCACCCCCCCCCCAAAAAAACACCCCATTTTCTGTGTCTCGATTATATATTTGGTTCATAGACAACACTGCTGAAACTCCCCAGGTGAAATAAGGTCATTTTTCTAATTGATTTTGTTCATTTTAAATCCTGAAAGTTGTAGTCTGATGCGAGGAGGGACACAGTCGTGGGGCCCCCGTTGGTCCCACTTTGAAGTCTCAGAATCAGTGACTGCAAAGGCCTCTGGAGACCGGATGGACCCCTGCAGACGTAGGGGTGCCCCAGGCCCTTTGAACAGACTGAGGACCTAGGAGGACGGGAATGGACCAAACAGTCCAGAGAGGCAGGGGTGTACCCAGGAGTCTGCACAGGTGGGGTGGGAGGGGGCCGGGGGGGACCAAGGTTGGAGAAGTGGGCCCAGGCCTCGCACACCTTAGAATCCGTGGGCGAGTCGGCTGAGGGGAGGAGCCGTGCCTTGGGCCTTGGTCGACTGCCGCTTAACGAGGACTATAAAACCCACCATCGTAATCTTGCCAGGGGTTTGGGTGATAAAGACGAGAGGTGAGAGCACTTTGAAGGGAAAGTTAAAAGCACCATATTCAGCTTAACAATAACAGCCCAAGTGCTGGCAGCCTTCTGCGTATGAAGATGCCGACCAGCTCCCCGGCGGGCAGAAGGCCTCCAGCCGGCCTTGCTAGCTGGTGCGCCTCCTGTGCTTCCGTGTGAGCTCTGTTTGTTAGGATTTGGGGTTGGGGGGCCCTGGGGCACAGGAAAGAAGGGCATCCTGAGAAGAAGTATCGCAGGGGGAGCCCTGGTGACCGTGGCCCTTGGGCAGGCCCTGAGTCTCTGCGCTTTAGTCTCACCTCTGACACAGGCATCATATGCCACCCTCCGAGGTTGCTGGGATGCGCGCCCAGCACGTAGAGCTTCCCCGGTTCCTGGGATGCCGAGCACGGCCCCTGGCCTCCAGCTGTAGGTTGCTGAAGTACAGGCGTGCCAGACACCTAGTAGGCTTTCCTGTGAACCAGCCCACGTGGCCCGGGCCTGCTCTTTCTCAGCCCGAGGTAATTTTTCAATTAACTCGATTGGCTGGAAAGTGGGGCGCCCTTGGAGTGTGGGAAAACGTTCCAGGCCGGAAGGGGCCTCCCCTCTGCCCCCGCTGGCTTGGGGCTTGGCTTCAGAGGGAGGATCCAATTTCACATCAGGACACCAGGACGCCATCCCAGTGGCCCTCTGAAAAATCCCAGATGGCGCCTTCTGGAAGCCCCTGCGGGGCTCCGCGCTAGCGGCTGGCCTGTCCTCCTCCCCTGCCCCCCGCAGACTCCCCGACCCGGGTTCCGGCAGTGAGAGCCTCCAACGGTTTCATTACTGACTTTATTGCTCAACAATTTAGAAAGGCGGCCCTGCCAGTTTTCATAAGTGAAACATTCAAAGTATGCAAAGCACATTTTATTTTTTCCTGGAACAGCTGCTCGGTTGGGCTGGAGAATAATCAGGAGCGAGTTACATGGATCCGTGTGCCGCCCTGCAGCTTGCAGGCTCCGCGGCCTTGGGCACCTCCCACTGCGGGAGCCCAAGACGCCCTCTTCCTTCTCGGCCCCCTCCGTGGGGTCAGGCGTCCTCTCGATGGCATCGGAACTGGCTGCCAACGTTGGCTGAGGGCTCGCTCTGTGCCAGGCCCCTTCTTGGAGCTTTCTATCTGTTACTCAGAGGCTGCTGTCACGGCAGCCCTGAGAGATGGCTACTCTCATCACCTTCATTCCTCACATGAGGACACGGAAGTGATCCGCTGGGGTCCAACGGCTGCTATAAAGGACAGAGCCAGGATTTGGTGCCAGAATCACTGCTCTTAGCCATCACTGTTGTGGTTTTACAGGTGAGGAAGTCGAGGGATGTAGAGGGCGAGACATAGCAGGAGACGCCCGTTCTTAGTTCGCCTTCTGAAGCCACATTTGAGACAGTGAGTCCTCCAGGTTTGCTCTTTGTCCAGGTTGCCACCTGGACTTGGTTTAAATTCTTCTGAAAGCCCGGATCTGTTCGAGATACAGATCTGAAGATGCGGGAATTTCAGACTCGCCGCCCTCGTGTGCTGGCGATGCTAGGAGAGCCCCGGCTGGGCCCTGGTCGCCCACTTCCCTTCTCTGTGTAATTGTTTACATCTGCGGGGGCCTTCGGCATGCTGAACATGTTTCGAAGCATTTAACCCCTGAGTTGACTGATGCCTAAGAAAGGCTGAGCAGAATGTTCCAGCCAAAGCATGTTTCCAGTTTGCTTCCAGGTTATAGTAGCCAGTGGCCTAGCAGTCAGGGCTGTAGATTCCAGACACCTTCCTCTGGGCCTCAGTTTGGCTGTCTGTAAAGTGGGGATATAAATGTCTTTCTTCCCCCAGGCTTCTTAGGAAGGTGGCTCTCCTGCCGGGAGCCAGGCCTTGGAGAACCCGATCTCTGACAAGTGGGACAGGCAGCTTCAGTCTTCTCTGTGCGTTCTGGTAAGGGGTGGAGAAGGAAATTGAGATGCAGGTGTTTTGCTGCTGACTCAGACTCGGGTGGGAAAGAAAGCAAGGTCTGGGCTCTCCCCCTGCAGTCGCAAGGCCTCGGTCAAGTTGGTTCCTCCTGGTTTGCAGTGAGCTTTGTGCTTGCTGCCTGGATGGGCTGCCGTGTCACAAGTTGGTGGGTGTAACCAATGCTGGGCCTTCTTTCTTTTTCCTCTTTGTGTTTTGGTAAATTTTTTTCCCCTGGAGGGTGGAGAAGAGGGAGGAGGGGTGGGAGGAGAGAGTCTTGCGTGGTGAGAGCGGAGAGGGAAACAGGCAGTGCCGCCCAGTGGTCACTGTCCCTCTCCTGGATCCGTTCCTTTAGGAGCCAAGCCTTGGCGATGGGAGAAGCTTGTGGTGAGAGCCAAGGCTGGGGGACCCGGTTGTTTTCACCAAAGCTCGAAAAAAGGCCCAGTTCCAGCCCTGCCCCGCTCTTTGCCCTGGAGTTTAGTTTGAGAAATATGCACAGCATGGCATTTAGGGCTGGGAGCCTAGTCCAGTTAAGAACATGAGCTTTGCGATCAGACAGACTTCTGAGTTGGGATCCGCTGTGCCACCGGGACCAGCTCTATAACCTTGAACAAGACTGTCTGCCTGTCCTGGTCTCCGTCTCTCCACCTCCGTTTGCATGTGCAAAATGGAGAGAATGCTAGCACTGCTCCCAGTGAGAGAATTCAGTGGTCCGAGGCTTAGGGCCAGGCACATAGTCAGCACCCAAACGGGACCCAGAGCCCTCAGGCCGAGGAAGGCTGTGGGGTTAGTGCTCGCAGACCTCTTCGGGTGGGAGAAGAGGAGAAAGGCTGATTCGGGTAGGAAAAGTCTGGAAATGGCCTTGAGGCAGAACTTGAAAATTTGTGCCTTCCAGGGTTTCAACCCAGGGGGACTGGTCACTGCAGTCAAAGAAAAGCTAGAATTAAAGCACACGTGGGAGTAGGTGCTCACCGGTTCTGTGGAGGTAAATTCCATTGTCCATTTTGCTTGTGCGGTTTCTGGAGGACAGTGATACAGCTTAGGGTGCTTACCACATAGCAGGTGGCCTTTAAGTTTGTGGGGATGCTGGGCACCCAGAAAATGGTCCCTGACAGAAACCGTTTATCAGGATTCTTTTACAGTTGCAAGGGATAGAAAACGCAACTCATACTGGCTTAAGAATGTGTTGGTTCACATAACTGAAAAATTCAGGAGTAGATCCTGGCTTCAGGTGTGGTGTGATCCAGGACAACACGGATGTTATCTGAATCCAGTCTTTGTCTTGTTGGCGCTCCCTTCTTGGTGGCAGGATGGCCACCACCACCTCCAGGCTCCATCCTCGCATCCATCATTAAAGAGAGCGGCTCCTGGTCCAGACTCTGACTCTGATTGGACTGATTTGTGTCATGTGCTTCCCCTCCTAAACCAATCACAGTGGCCAGGACAACTCAGCTCTCTGATTGGCCAGCCTGGGTCTTATCTCCACCTTTGAACCACGGGCTCTGGGAGTGGGTGGCTCCCCAGAGGGAAATGGAGGTGCTCTGTCTGAAAGACTGGAGGCGTAGATGTCGGCTGAACCGAAAAGTCTGCTGCCCGATCCAGGGGGGGCATAATGAAGAACGTTGAAAAGGTGGGATGAGCCAGCATCCCAGGGGAAGCGGTGGCTTTAAGGCTCAACCTGATAAGGGTGTTAAGATTCCTCTTTGCACCAAGAGGGTATCCCAGGACAGCTGCTGTCAGCCCACCCGACACGATGAATGGGCCCCAGCTCGCTGCTTCTAAGTCCCAGGGGAAACCGTGTTCAATGAGGCAGGGGAGGCAGCTGGCCAGGCCCTAAGGAGAGGCCAGCCCTTTCCTCTCCCATCCCTCCTGCGCAGTAAGCAGATAGGAGCGGGCTCCTCAAGGCCCCCAAGGAGGCCTGGGCACCTGGCTTTGGGACCAAGCAGTCACAGCCTGTCAGAGACTCGGCCGCCTGGGTGACAGGGGAGGGCCTCCCTTTCCACCCCCAGACAGATGCTGTATTGGGGGGTTCGCATTCCTTCTGGAGCTAGAATCACCTGCTGAGTGACTGTTGCAGACCCCCGAGGACCGTGGGGTTCCTACTGGCTGTCAGTGCATGGTGGCATCAAAGCCACATGCCCAGAAAGGCTGCCAGAGGCTGTCCTTTCTGGGCTCGGGGAGCGGTGGACACAGGAAGCGAGGGCCTCCAGTGATAAACGGGCACATTCTAGGAATCAGGCCAGGCCGCCTGCGGGGACCATGTTCCGTAGCGCAGATCTTCAGGTTTGGTTCTGCCTGAGAACTAGGGAGCCGCGTGCTGGAGGTTTGCGATTCCTTCACTTCCCCAGGCATCTCTGCTTTTGAACCTGAGACTGGCACCCTTCCAGGGCTGGTGCCTGGCACACGATTATTCCTGAGTCAGTGCGTGGTGAGGGATGGTCAAAGGAGGCAGACCCCTTCCCAGAGAGAATTGGATTCCCGGGATGTGGAGCTGGGTGGGCACAGCTTCCCGTGGGAAAGGTGGGCCCCCCAAGATTGTGGAAGAGGATTAGCTTGGCAGTCGGGCCCAAGACGAGTCTGGCTGAAAGGTATGTTTATGGGCCAGCAGCTGCACTGGAACAGCTCTGCAGGAAAGACGGGTTAAACAGCACCTAAAAGAAAAAACAGTTACTGTGAAACATGAGAAAAAGACAAAGCCTGCATCACCTGGTACCTGCCAGGCCCTCCCCTACCCACCTGTAGTAAGAATTACCACGCGGCTCTCCCAGGCCCTGGAGCAGCCTTGGAATTAATACTGCTGAGGGGTGCCTGGGCGTTGTTTGAGAATCTACTTGTATTTGGTGAGCGCTCTGTTGTGTCCCATCACCCCCAAAGCTCTAAGTGTCAGGATCACATGACAAAGGCCCAGAGAACACGGAAATCTCTAGCAAACCATAGACCCAGCTCTTGTCTGCCTGCCACTGGCCCCGTTCCTGGCCTAGTGGGTCTGTCTCCACATACAGGGGGGATGGAGGGAGGGATGGGAGAGTCTACATGATGAGCAGAGGTGGACCAAGAGGGCTGTTTTCAGGTCCCCACGCAGAGACCAGGGTGGAGGGGAGCCTGGGCTGGGTGTGAGGGGACCAGCCAAGCAGAAGGAAGTGATGTCAAGTCTTCCCTCCCCCATCTCAGAGGCCCGGCCCTGAGGCTGCTCTTCCCAGGCTACGGTTCCCAGATTTCTCTCTCCACAGACAGACCGTTACATTCAAGTCCCACCTGGCTGGATGTCCCTGTGGAATTCCAGTCATTTACAGAGCTTTGAGGAACCTTCGGGGCTGAGTCTAGAACCGAGGGCTGCATTGCTGCTGCCGTTCCTGCTGCCCTGGGCTGTTGGAATCCAGCACTCCTGTCCCTCCTTGGCTGTTGGGTCAGCGTAGCCAAGAGGTTCTGCGACCTCGGGCCTTCCAGGCTGGGGGAAGGATGCAAACAGTGCTATCTGTCCCAGGAGGGTTTGAGGGCCCCCTTGTAACTGCGGGCCCTGAGAGGACACGTAGGCTTTGCCTGCCTTGTGGGGCAGCTCCCAGTCTGGCGGCTGTACCGCAGGAGAAGAGGTAGACTATAACTCAGTAGTGACCAGAAAACGCTCTGCAGCCAGACCACCCGGGTTTAACCACATGTTTTCTCCATGCCTCAGTTTCTTCTGTAAAGTGGGTGCATCACCTTGGGTTATTGTGAGGACTGAGAATTAATGGTGTGAAGATTTAGAGGTGTTCTGGCAGGCACGAGTGACTCAAAAGGTGTTATTATTATCACCATGATGATGCTGAAGAATGACTTCAAGAACAGAGGGAGTGCAATATAGGAATGCAGCTGCCCTCTTTCTCTCCACGTGCTCCCCCCGCAGAAAGGCAGAACAGAGGAGGTGCGCTTAGGCCATGGGTGAAGACCCTCACCCCCTCAGCCTGGGACGTGGGCTCTGCCAGCGACCCCCTCTCTGAGTCTGCCTTTTCAGGACTCCCTTCCACCATCAGGTACGGGCTTCCTTGGACACGAACGCGTCTGGTCCTCTTTAGTCTTGGGGCCTGGGAGCCCATCTCTTACGGGGATTTGATATGAATAATTGTACCTCAGTCTTAACATTTTAACCCTCCAAGAACAATCTAATCTGATTCCTAATTTTTATTTATTTTTATTTTTATTTATTTATTTTTTTTTTTTGTGGTATGCGGGCCTCCCCCTGCTGTGGCCCCTCCCGCTGGGGGGCCAAGGCTCCGGACGCGCAGGCCCAGTGGCCATGGCCCATGGGCCCAGCCGCTCCGCGGCACGTGGGAT
>NW_021145788.1:0-18935 GCF_002837175.3 Physeter macrocephalus | reverse complement strand
TTTTTTTTTTTTGTGGTATGCGGGCCTCCCCCTGCTGTGGCCTCTCCCGCTGCGGAGCACAGGCTCCGGACGCGCAGGCCCAGCGGCCACGGCTCACGGGCCCAGCCGCTCCGCGGCACGCGGGACCCTCCCAGACCAGGGCGCGAACCCGGTTCCCCTGCATCGGCAGGCGGACGCGCAACCACTGCGCCACCGGGGAAGCCCTGATTCCTAATTTTTAGAACAAGCATCATCCTAATGTTCTGAGACTACCACCTGGGCCAGCTTTGGCAGTGGTGACAATAATGGCAGTCCCGGCAGCAGGGGTGGCTTTTGAGTGCTCACGGCCTGCCGGCCGCTGCTGGACCAGCCCATGGCGGCGGGGGAGGCGGGGGGTGGGGGCTGCACGACCCACAGGCTGTCCTGGGCTCCGTCCCACACCCCCCAACACCTCCGAGCTCAAGCGGGGTCACTACAGCCCTGCGTGGGTGCCGTGAGGATCCGGTGAGATGAAGCCTGTAATCCAGTGGGTGGCATCCTGCACAAAGTCGGGGCTCAGAACATGGCAGGGCCATGAGCCATCGTCTCTGCCAGAAAGGGGTGTTTGGACCAGAAGGGAACCAGGACATCATTAAGCAGAGCGTCGTGTCATCTGGAAGTAACCTCCATCCGGCCAGGGCCAGCGGGGCATGGTCCAGCTTGTCTCCCACAGGGCAGGTATAGCTCAAGGGAACGGAGGCCGTCCACAGAGCCCGGGGTTGGACTCAGGCCCCCCTTCCTCTGAGGCCTGCTGGAGGGCAGGGGGCCGGTGAGCTCGGTACCTGGATTTGAGGGGAGGATCTATAAAAGTGAGTTAATGGAAAGCCTGAACTATGTTACTGCTATATATATATATATATGTATATATATACATATATATATATATATAGCAGTAACATAGTTCAGGCATATATATATATATATATATATATATATATATACATATATATATATATGTATATGTATATTTTTAGGTATAATTTCCTGCAGCAAAGTGCGCTCGGTACCTGGATTTGGGAGGAGGATCTATAAAAGTGAGTTAATGGAAAGCCTGAACTATGTTACTGCTATATATATATATATATGTATATATATACATATATATATATATATATATGTATATGTATATTTTTAGGTATAATTTCCTACAGCAAAGTGCACAGGTTTTAAGGGTACCATCTGAGTTCAGAGAGTTTTGACAGATGTGTGCTTGGCTGTTTATCAAGGTGTCCACCCATGACAGGCAGCCAGGGACTGTCACTCACAACCTGCCCTCCCCTCGGAGCCCCCTGTGCTCTTGGTCCTGCCTTTGCCCTGCGGACTGGGTGACTCGGCCTCCTCTGTCACTTAATCCACCCCTTCCGGGCTGGGAGGCCCACAGGTCTGGGCTCCCAGGTTCTTGGGGCCGAGGCCTCTCCTCGGAACATCGGGGAGGTTTGCCCTTTTCTATAATAATGATCTTGACGAGCTCCATATGACCCCCCTTTAGAACCTTCTGGAATGTTTCCACTTAGATGATTGCTTTGTTAAATGTTTACTACAGGCTTGGGAGACTGGTCTTGGCTCCAGTTTCAGATAAACTCAGAGGTCACTTGTCCTAAGGTCAAATAGGCAGGAAGCGGGGGAGCCGGGACAGAGCCCCGGTGGCTGACCCAGACCAGCCTGGCCCACCTCCGCCCCGCCCCGCCCTCGGCGCCATCCTTGTGTGCCTGCCGGGAGCCCAGCACCGGGCTGGCGCTGGGCGTCAGGTGTGAGCAGAGCAGAGCCCCGGATGGCTCCGTGGCCAAATCCTTCTCCAGGGGCTGCGTGGGAACTGTGCCCCCGGGGGAGGGCCATGCACGGAGTGGCCGGCTCCCTGTGACCCACCTCCATGTGGGAAACAAGAGCAAGCCCATACCTGCTGGGGGGCACGCGTGCCTCCCCTGCCATCCACCAGGGCAAGCCTGCGGCGGCCCATGGGCTTTGTGGCCCTCTCCCCCTGCAAGATAGTACAGTGAGGGACTTCCCTGGTGGTCCAGTGGCTAAGAGTCCGCGCTCCCAATGCAGGGGCCCCAGGTCAGGGAACTAGATCCCACATGCAGCAACTGAGAGTTCACATGCTGCAACTAAAGATCCCACGTGCTGCAACTAAGATCTGACGCAGACAAATAAATAAATATTAAAAAAAAAAAAAAAAAGTTAGTACAGTGCAAGAGTTTGGACTGGGGTGGGTGCCGGAGCTAGACCGCTCTGACTCTGCATGACATTGGTCAAGTCACCTAAATCCTGTGCCTTAACTTCCCCATCTGTTGAAGGGGGTGATGATAACAGGACCTACTTCATGAGGTTATTGTGAGGATTCACTAGTTATCGTTAAGGAGTGTAACAGACTTTCCACAGAGCCTGGAGCACATATCGTGTGCTCCCGAAGTGTTAGTAAAGGAATCGTCATTGTGATACGCGGTGGTTACAGTATTATTGCTGTTTGGATACGCGGTGGTTACAGTATTATTGCTGTTTGGACCTTTGGCTTGGGAAGGCCAGACTCGTAAACCGGCAGCTCACCGAGAGAGCTCTGAGGCCTCTCGCTGCCGGTTCACGCATCCTGTTCTCGGACGGTGCCCCACAGTCACGGAGAGTAAGTGTTTTCCTTTGTCTTCTTCCTCTCCCGCCCCAGCCCTGTGAGCTCACAAAAATTAAGCCAGGAAAGGACTTGTCACAAAACTGAGGGCTCTTCCCCAGGGCCAGGAGCGGTCACCTCCCTCCTGCGCTGTGTGGATTCCTCCACAGCCCCACCTCCTCCTCCTCCCGCTCCCCAGAATTCACAGCTGACGCGGCCACAGGGCAGCCCCCAGAGGTGCTGGCCCTTAGCAGCCACCTGAACTCAATCTCAGCCTGTAGCATGCACTGCCGTGGATGGTTCTGGAGAACTGGTAGATGAGCAGGGAAAGCAAAGGCTCTCCTGTGCCAGGTGGCCCTGCCCAGTTGGTGCCGCTCCAGGTCTCGAGACGCAGGTGCAGGGCTGAGCTGTGCTCGCCAGGCCCCAGGCTCTGTTCTCTCCCCTTGGCATCTTTTTTGCTCCCTGTGCATGTTGCCTCCTTGTTACAACGTTGCTGCCACAGCTCTAACCACAAGTCCACTTTCCAGGCACGGAGGAGGCAAAGCCCTTTTTTCTTAAAGGGCAGTCTTCCTCAGGGACTTTCGCCTACATCTCATCAGCCAGAACGGGGTCACACAGACAATTCTAGCTGCAAGGGAGGCCAGGAAATGGCATTTTTTAAATGGCGAGCACTCGCTGCTCTTACAAACAAAAGGAGATGTGCTACAGAGGGGCAGGGGCAGGGTCTCCCCAGCTCCCTCTATCACCTGAGTAGGTGTGCCACACCCCCTTGCCCTTGGGAAGAGACCTCTGGGGGCTTCCACTGTGTGGCCTCCCTGCTCCCCCCAGGGCAGCATCATTGGTAACTGCTGGCTTCCCCGGGGGTGGGAGAGCCGCTGCCTCCCAGGCAATGCTTACTTCCGGCTTCCATGGCCTAGAGCTCTGCTGGGTCTGTGGCTTCTTTGGCACCAGGCCCTTTTACCGCCACCAGCCCCCTGCCCCAAGGTCCGTGGTTGCCCAGCGTCGGCAGAAAGGTACACAGTTGATCTTTCCCTTTTGTGTCCCTGGGCCAGGACCAGTGCGGTTTCTCCAGGAACATGGCTCCTTCCCCAGCAGCTGTCCCGCCTTTGGCACAAGGCCCCCTCCTGTCCATGTGTCTGCGGCCCGCGCTGCACCAGGTGCTCCACAAACCCCGCTGCTTCCCTTCCCCACCTCGTGCCCCTCGACGAACACTGACCAGGAGCTCCGTGCCCCGATGGGGCAGTCTCTGTGCTTTTGACATGTGACGGGTGTACCTGAGGAACTGAGTTGTTTGTTGTGACTAATTTACACTTAAGTAGCCCCGTGTGCCTGGTGGCTGCCTCACTGAGCAGTGCAGCTGTGGACCAGAGCAGGGACCCCTGTCCCGCCAAGGGGAGGAATGCACAATCGGTAGCATGCATCTAGATTCATGAAGAGTGCATCCCTGTAAGGGCACTGATATTATGAAGGCCCAGAGAGGGACAGTGACTTGCCCAAGGTCACACAGCGAGGTAGCAATCCCTCTGAGACAGCAACCCAAGTCTTCCAACTGTCACTTCTTCATTGCTTCTGAGGAATGTGGTCGCTCCCCTCTGTGAGGGGAAGAGGAGTTGAGGGCACGAGGGCACACACAGCACTCATCGTGCTTAGCACGTTTAAGTGTATGACCTGTGTGTCTCATTCCCATCACTCCCATTTCACAGGTGAGGCCACTGAGGCCCAGGGAGGGGAAGTGCCTACGAAGGGTCCTGAAGCCTGTAAATGGGCTTCAGTCTTGTGAGGCTCTCTGTGATTGCAGTCCCAGGGCTGTCACCCCTCTCTGCCCCTGGAAGGGTCCAGGCTGTGCAAGATCTAGTCCAGCCAGGGCAGGTGCAGTTAGTAAGCTTAGACAAGGCTCTCTCTTTCTGTGGAGTTGTTTTTCCAGTCTGGTCTCCTAAGACTTGGTTCCTGCAGGAGCTGTACTTGGTATCCCGCCCTCCTGCTTCTTCAGAGCCTGACTCAAGGGGCGGGGCCTAGGTGTCAGGTACACCTATTAGCAACGTGAGCGCAGGAAAAATTTGCCTTTGCCACTGTTAGCTCAGGATAGGGGCACCCAGCCCCGTCTTGCTCTCGTCCAAGAGCAAGGGGCAGAGGAGGCTGTGCCAGGCTGTTCTGTGCCTTAACCTCCTTCCTCCTGTGAGATAATATAGTAGCACAGCCCTTTCTCATGATGGCCCCATTTCATTGCAATGGAAGTAGGGTTGCTGGATAAAACACAGCATGCCCAGTTACATTTGAATTTCATATAAACAACAAATCAATTTTTAGCATAAGTATGCAATATTTAAGACATGCTTATACTAAAACTTATTTGTTGTCTATCTGAGATTCAAGTTTAACTGTGCACCTGGGCTTTTTGGGTTTGTTTTGCTTCGCTTTATTTTATTTTGCTAAGTCTGGCAACCCTAAATGGGTGACATTGTCCCCAAGCAGTGTACATGGCAACTGAGAGCCGGAAAAATCACGGGGCTCGCTCAGGGTCACAACAAGGCCCTGGCCAGGACTGGATTCGAAGGCAGGTCTCTTGGAATCCTCTGCCATTTGCATAGACAGCAAACAACCTCAGTGGCTTCCTCTGGGCAGTTTAAGGAAGCCCAGAAGACATGCCCCTAAAATAAAGTCAAACAGCCCTGGCTTCCACTTGCCTGGCAATGTAAATATAAATGGGGGTGCTTAGCAGTCACTCACACCTTATCGTGAAATAACCCGTTTGGTGACAGTTGAGTGGGGACAGGCCCCGGCAGGATGGGTGACTGGGGAGAATTGATGAAGGAGGGTGTCTTAGTCCGTTTGGGGTTGCTAGAACAAAAATAGCCAGTGGCTTATAAACAACAGAAATTTGTTTCTTTTTGTTTGTTTGTTTGGGTTTTTTTTTGCGTTATGCGGGCCTCTCACTGTTGTGGCCTCTCCCGTTGCGGAGCACAGGCTCCAGACGCACAGGCTCCACGGCATGTGGGATCTTCCCGGACCGGGACACGAACCCGTGTCCCCTGCATCGGCAGGCGGGCCCTCAACCACTGCGCCACCAGGGAAGCCCCAGAAATTCGTTTCTTAAAATTCTGAAGACTGGAGGTCCAAGAGCCAGGCACTGGCCGATTCCGTGTCTGGTGAGGGCCCTCTTCCTGGTTAATAGACAGCTGTCTTTTTGCTGTGTCTTTTGCTCCCCCCTCATGACCTAATCACCTCCCAAAGGCCTCACCTCCAGGTACCATCATCACATGAGGCATTAGGTTTCAACATGTGCATTTTATGGGGACACAAACATTCAGTCTGTGGCAGGGAGCAAGAATGAAAATTCCAGAGTCTTAAGTACGGCTAGAGACGGCGAGCCAGGGCTGGGGGCACAGAGTGGTGGTCGAGGTTAAGACCTTTTATGATCTGACCCTGTCGTACCTCTCCTGGCTTCTTCCTGCTCTTCCTCACCTGGTACTGGTCACCGGTTACCCAGGCACCTTTCCAACCTTCTTGCCTTTGCTCGTACTGTCCCCGCAGCTCACTGCCCCGCCATCTTCCGAGGCCCGTTTCAAATGTTCTTGTGCTCCAAGCACGTGCCACACCTGCTTTGTATTATGCTTACCTGTGTGTGCTGCTTCTACTTGCTGGAGACTTCTCGAGGCCAAGGGTGTTCCCTTCTTTTTGAACACCCTGCGCCAGGCCTGCCTTACAGGCGACCTGCAAGTGTTTGTCTGGAATGAGGGCAGGGGAGGGGCCCCCAATGCAAACCTCCTACTTTGCAGTTTTGCTAAGAGACTTGGACAGTTCCCAGCCTGCACTTGAGTCTGTCCATGTCAGAGCAACCAGGAGGTCCCTTGCAGACAGCCTGTCTCCCCGGGGTGCAGGTTTGGGTTTCTTCAGTCCGTGTTCCCTGTGGGGTTTGGGAGCACCAGCCTGAGGGTGGGACCTGTGTGTGACCTTCACCCGGGGGTCTCCAGTGCCTTCAGCAGCAACTGGCTTGGGGCAGGTGCCCGTGAGCTCTTGCTGGGTGGACGGATGGCTGGAGGAGATCATTCGATTGTCGTGTGTCATCATATAGTATTCAGGGCACTTGAGACCCCTCAGCGAACGAGCTAGGACAGAGCTACCAGGCCTGCTCTCAGGGAGCTGTGCCCACGGGGCGCGCACACGGTAACGCATGGGTGGGCCTCCCACATTCATGAGGGGTTTGGGGTGCGTCGTCCAAACTGCTGTCAGAAGTGGACCACGGGTGAGGGCCTCTGTAGGGCTCTTGAGGTGACAGTAGGGCTGAGACTGCCCGACAGGGAGGAACCTGTGAAGAAGGAAGGAAGCTCTTCCAGCGGCCCTGAGGCGGGACAAGTCTAGCGCCTTCCAGAACTGAAAGTCCCCCCACAGGTGGCCTGAGGGAGGCCTCAGATGGGCTGATGGGGCGGGAAGCCAGGGAGGGTTTTCAGTGCAGGGGCGGGGTGGGACGCCCTGCGTCTCAGGCTTTTGTGGGGAGGTTGGGTGGGGCTCGAGGAGCTGGGAGGGCCGGGCGGCCTCCCCTTGTGTGGGTGGCAGCTGGACCCAGGTGGCCTCAGAGGAGGCGGTTGAAGTAGACCAGGGAACAGGGGCTGGAGCCAGTGCCACCCTTCCCCAGGCTTCTGGGGGTGGAGGGACCCCGGGTCCCCAAGGCCTCAGCTCTGCTCCCCGTGGCCTGCCCCCCACCCCAGGCCTGGCTCTGCCTTCGTGTCCAGGCTCCCCAAGGAGTGCAGGTTGTAGCGCCTTAGAGAACGCCAGGCGCCTGGGGAGACGCAGCCCCCGTCTCACTGGCACTGAGCGCTCGCTGTATACGCTGAGCACATGCCCTGGACCAGGCTTCCTCCTGCGTCTCAAGCCCACGAGGGTTAGACCCATTTTATAGGAGGGACATGGGAGGCTTAGAGGGGAAGGGACTTGCTTGGGGTCACACTCCTGGTCAGCGAGGGAGCCAGACCGGAGACCCGGGGCCTCGAAAGCCGCGCCGCAGCCGTGCCCTCTGTGACTCTCACAGGGGAGGACTGCATCCCCTGCTGCCATGGGAGCACGGGACAGGGTGGTGTCGGGGGGAGGCTGTGTCACTGGCAGAACAGGGAAAAGGGTGTCGCAGGTGGAGGGCCCCGCAGGGGCAAAGGCCCTGAGGCTGGAAAGAGCTTGGCTTGTCGCACAGAGAGGGACCAGCGTGCAGGAGGGTGGGGAAGAGGGAGAGAGCGATGCGGGAGCTTAGCGACGCAGGCCGAGGCCAGCCGCTCCGGGGCCTGCTTCCATGAGCATCTCAGAACCTCTTTTTATTTTTTTTTAACATCTTTATTGGAGTATAATTGCTTCACAAGGGTGTGTTAGTTTCTGCTGTATAACAAAGAGAATCAGCTATACATACACACACATCACCGTATCTCCTCCCTCTTGCGTCTCCCTCCCACCCTCCCTATCCCACCCCTCCAGGTGGTCACAAAGCACCGAGCTGATCTCCCTGTGCTCTGCGGCTGCTTCCCACTAGCTATCTGTTTTACGTTTGGTAGCGTATATATGTCCGTGCCACTCTCTCACTTCGTCCCAGCTTACCCGTCCCCCTCCCCGTGTCCTCAAGTCCATTCTCTACGGCAGAAGCTCTTTTAATCCGTCTCTGAGTGAGGTGAGCGTCTCGGCCTGGGTGTGCACCGTTCTGAGTAATACTGTCGCGTTGACTGCGCCTGGAGTCGACCAGGTCTGGGTTCACATCCCACCTCTGCTACCTACGCGCTATGCCCTCGTGGAGTTTCTTAATCTCTCCGAGCCTTGACTTCCTAGTCTGTGAGATGGGGGTGAAGCATCCTGCCTCCGAAGGTTTTGGTAAACAAGGTAAAGCACGTAAAGCGTAACTGGGCGTGCTGCTGGCTTGAGACTGCAGTGCTGACCCCTGAGAGCCCGGGAGAGTGTGGTGGGCGGCAGGGAGTCCCACCAGGCGTGCTCTGCAGACTGGGGGCGGGGCCCAGGACTGGGGCGGGGCCTCCTTGCAATAAGGTCGTCTGGGGGTTTTCCTACACATAGTAGGACAGGCCCTGAATGCAGAGCAAACAGGGAAGGCCAAAGCACCTTCAAACTGTCCCCAGAAAAGTGAGCGAGCGGGGGCTTCCCTGGTGGCGCAGCGGTTGCGCGTCCGCCTGCCGATGCAGGGGAACCGGGTTCGCGCCCCGGTCCGGGAGGATCCCACGTGCCGCGGAGCGGCTGGGCCCATGAGCCATGGCCAATGAGCCTGCGCGTCCGGAGCCTGTGCTCCGCAACGGGGGAGGCCACGACAGAGGGAGGCCCGCGTACCACAAAAAAAAAAAAAAAAAAAAAAAAAGTGAGCGAGCGGGAGCCACTGTCCCCCGCTCTAACCGTGTGCCCTTCTCCCCTAGCACTGCTGCGGGAGGAAGTGTCCCGGCTCCAGGAGGAAGTCCACCTTCTCCGGCAGATGAAGGAGATGCTGATGAAGGACCTGGAGGAGTCGCAGGGCGGCAAGTCCTCCGAGGTCCTCGCGGCCACCGAGCTCAGGGTCCAGCTGGCCCAGAAGGAGCAGGAGGTAGCCAGAGCCAAAGAAGCGTTGCAGGGTGAGTGACAAGTCGCCAACAGCTCCCTCCCCTCCCTCGCCTGGGCCTCAGCTGGGGCCACAAGGACACCAGGAGCCAGGGTCCTGCCTCTGCAGGGGCAGTGAGGGATGTGGCCCCAGGAGTCTGCCAGCACCCAGCCCCCAGCCCAGGCTGCCCCTTCCTTTCTGGGTGGAATCCTGCGTCTTGCTGGGTCGGGTACAGATGCCATTCCCTCCTGCAGCGTGACCGCCTCCTCACGTTCTCCCTCCGTCACGGCCGGTCATGGGGCGCCTCCTTCTGAGGTGTGAATGGCAGGTAGTTATGTTTGCTGAACGACGGCGATGCTGACCCAGCAGCTGGGCCGCCTCTTACTCAGAGCTCTCAGGGTCCTGCGGCGCCTCCCCTCACAGGACAGCGCGGGGATGCTGGGTTC
Source organism: Physeter macrocephalus (assembly GCF_002837175.3). Lineage (NCBI taxonomy): Eukaryota > Metazoa > Chordata > Mammalia > Artiodactyla > Physeteridae > Physeter > Physeter macrocephalus. Next base: position 9,322 of record NW_021145788.1, on the reverse strand, counting down.
TGTGCTGGAGGACACATCCTCCCCCACTTCACTCACGCTCACCGCGGTGGGCTCTCCAGGGCAGGGCCCAGGCCTCTTCTCTCGTTGCTTGGTCTGCAGGAGCTCCCCTCCAAGGAGCGCAGCATCCAGCCCTGGGTGGGATGAGGAGTTAGGAGAGAAACTGCCTTAGGAGACAGGAAACCAGTGGGCCCACGTGTCAGCTGCTTTCCTCAGAGCTGCCCTGGGGTACTGGCAGCTGGCATACCCCTCTCTCCTGGGAGCCACCTGCCCGCACTGTGTCTCAAAAGGTTATTTGAGAAAGGTTGGAAGCCATCCCCTCCCAGTCCTCCAACGTGAAACACTGGGGGAGAAGATCTCTTGGGTGGGGTCTGCCTTGATCTCTTGAGCCTCTCTTAGTGTCTTTGATTCTCCTGGCGGGGGGGGGCAATAAAACTTGGCACCCTCCTTTCCACTTACCACTTACTAGAACGATAAATACTCTCTGAAGACTTCATTTCTGAGGCCAAAGCAGGTTTATTCCTTCGGTTGATTTCGGGCTGCTGTAGCAAAGACCCCTAAACAGGGTGGCTGAAAGAATCTGTTCGTCTCGCTCTTCTGTCACCATCCCAAGGAGCATTTCAGGCTGGTGGGCGTCTCTGCTCCCCTCGGCCTGTGAAGGATCCAGGGAAAGAGCCAAAATTCGGGGTCAGAGACTCCCTTTGGCAAGAGCGTGGCCGCAGAGAGTGCTGGGCAGCCGCGTCCCAGCTACAAGGCTAACTGGGCGGGGAGGGAGAGGGGATTGTGCTGGATGGTTAGGCGGCTCCGGCCTTGTGGGTTTCCCTGACTAGAGGTGTGAAGTGGGCAGCAGAACACTGGCTGAGCCAGCTGTCTGTCCAACACCCCCCCGCCCGTCCCCCAGGAAGCCTGGGACGCCGGTGCGCCCTCACCCGGGTGCTCCAGCCCCTTTCTGCGTTCTTCCCAGCAGTACATGTTACTCTTCAAGCTGGGTAGACACTTTCCTGTTGGGGTTTTGTTTCCGCTGGGGCCACCTGGACAGTGTTCTGGGTGGTCTCTTCAGGCCGTAGCAGGCAGGTGGTCTGTGTCACGGTGCAGCTGACGCCGTGTGATCAGAAGTCACTGTGCCAGGCGTGCATGCTTTCTCTATGCAACCCTCCTGCGGTCCAGGCAGATCTATACAAGCTCCCTCCACTCCCAGCTTCCCGGGGGCCTTGGAACATCCCCACCCTTCTCAGGAAGGAGATCCAAGTCTCAGGAATCTCCCATGGGCACGTGTTGCTGGGTCCAGGCCGTGTGAGCTGATGTCCTTTGGTCTCGCCAGGCTTCACGATCCTGCAGAGTCGAGGCTGCCTCAGGAAGCAGCCAGACGCTGTCTCAGCCTCCTTTGCCGGTATTCATTCCAGGACAGAGTCACCTGCCTTCTGTGTCCTGGGCCAGGGAAAGAATTCTCGCCTGTATTCCCCCTTCTGGACCTGGGAGGAGGAGGAATACCTCTCTCTGCTGTCCCTGTGCCCAGAGGTATGGGCAGGGAGTGAGCAGAGGCGCATTTACCCACCGACTGCCCGGCTCCTGGGGCAGATGGCTCTCCAGACCTCAGTGTTCTGATCTGAGTGATGGGACAGTAACAGTGAATTAAAAGGTCGTGTCTGTGAAGGCGGTAACCATGATGTGCACCCTCCTCTGTTTAGCCCACAGGGCACAGAGCTATGCAGGCATTTCTTCCCAACTCTGTGCTGTACGATTTCTTATCCATCCCCAAAGGTCTTCAGGGCCTTGCTCAGGGACCCAGAGATCCCCCAAAGGCGACTGCTTTGTAGGAACAATAATCTCATCAACAAGGACTCGTCAGTATTCATTCAAGGAGAGCCTTATTGAGCACCTACGGTGTTCCAGCACCGTTCTACGCACTTGGTCTACCATTCACCCCACTCCTGCTGGAAGGTATTAACCCCTTTCACAGATGGAGACAGCTGAATGAGGCTCAGGGAGGTTAAGTAACTTGGCCAAGGTGACAGAGTTAATTAGCAGCAGAGTCTGAAACTTTTTCCACTGCACTAAACACCTCATCTCCCCTCTGGATGAGGTCACGAGGGGTGAAGTTGGCCTGGACAAGAGAGACAGGAGGCCATCCTAGCTCAGTCACGGGGACAGCAGACTCTGGAGTCAGAGTCAGATCTGGGCATGAATCCCATCTCTGTCACTTACTAGCTGTGTGACCTGGGGCAAATTCCTTAACCTCTCTGAACCACAGTTCCTTTGCAGAAGGCAACAATAACAATACCTACTTTTCTTATAATTGAGGCCAATAATAGTAGCTACTTCACAGGTTGTCATGAGGATTAGATGAGGTATAAAGTGCTTGGCCCAGTGCCAAGTACCCTTAGTGCAAATACTTAGTGATTCTCTGATGAGACAGGGCTTGGCAGGCTTCCTCAGATCTGTTTGGAGATGTTGGTCGCCTGATTCCCATCTGGGCTATAGCCCAGACCTTCGACCCCCTGAGCCCATCTAAGTTCAAGGTAGCAAGCACCTCAAGCATCCCGCCTGGCATTCTACAAAATCACAAATAAGATACTTCCTCCCCAGCCACAGCACATGGTGAGTAAATTGCAGACAGATGTGGGCAGAAAGAGGCTGGGGCATGAAAAGGGATTTATGTGCCCATAATGAGAAGGACGAGAATAAACGCACAAGCCAAGTACGCGGCAGATGTTGGGCGACACTTGTTAATAACCAGCATCCCTGCGGTGGGAAAACGCAAAGCCCCCAAAGACTTCCACTGTGGCCGGTCCCCCCCTGCCCACCCTCAGTCTTTGGTTTGGGGGTGGTTGAAACCTGGAATTCTTCAGCACGTGAGAGGATTAGGAACTCAAGCAAACACGCCAACATTGACGGTTCCAACATCAAAGCAACAAAAAGAATCAAGTCTGGCGAGAATGGGGGTTTCGAAGTTTCCTTTGTTTCTGTGGGGACGAGTCTGGGAATGTTTGGTTTGGGATTTTGGTCTCATCGTGAGTTTAAAGGCAGAAGCCCTGAATGATTGTTTAATAAGGAATGGTGTCGTCGCGTGAGTAAACTTACCCCAGAGTCACTGCATGACCGCAGCCCTACACCTGTGGTGAGCTTGTCGCCCGTGGGACCCCTCTGGGGTGTCTTGATTTCCCCAGGCCCCCTCAGTTGCATTGATTTCTCCAAGAATTGAATTGATTTCTCCGAGAAAACGTGTCTAAATCTTCTATTTATTTTAAAAGGACAGTACTAAACCCATTACATGCTAACATTATTTTTAAATGAAAATGACTGTATTTTCCTAAACAAAAAGATTTGAGGGAAAAGAGCAGCATTGTTTCACAATTTTGCAAAAACTTTTTAATGACTGACTTCATAGAAGACTGCTGAGTTCTCGTTAACTACTCTTTCAGTCAGGCTACTATGATTTGTTGTTTTGGTTGAAAATCTAGCATCACACAGATGTGTAGCTGGAAGAAGGAAGAGTGTATTAATTGCCTTATTAGATAATTATGGATATTTTTCTTTGACTTCATACTAACTCACCAAATGGTAGTTTCTTAGAGGTTTGCTGAGTGTGGAATTATCCAGTGAAGGTTTTGTGCTCTGTTAGGATGGACAAAACCATTGGTCTAATTGGTACTTTGAATGGCTATTGTACCCACACATGATTTTTTGAAATCTACCATTGATCACTTGGAAAATATTGGTTCACTAAGCAATGCACATCCTCCAAATCTTGGCATATTTCGTTATCCAACATCAATAAGTCACATCTGTTAACGTCACCACCAATCTCATTAGAAAAGTCTTTAAGTCTTGAGGAGTTGGTAAAATCATAGTGGCAGATCAAGTTTGCCCAAATTTGGATTTTTGCTCAAAAGTTTAAGTTTTATCACTGGCAACAAAACTGTCATTTGTTTTCCTAGAAGTAACAGGCTTACTTACTTCATGTGTTCACTTGGTTCAGTAGTTTGCCAGATACTATAGTTTGTACGTTGGTCCTTCTTTCAAGTACAAATGGTGAGCTATGAAAAAGTGGCTAGTTTAGCTAGCAACTCAAACAGTTGCACACATGATTTTCCTTGAGACAGCCATTGTACTTTGGTATGCAGCAAAAGAACTTTAAGTGTACTTCCCATCTTATTAAAAAATACATACTTGGGGATCAAGTTTTAATAGAATTAATTATTTGTACAGCTTCATCAAGGTTATTCTTAAGTAAAACTGCCCCCCCTTTCTTTCAACTATGAGTGCATTGTGTAAAGAACTCAGTGACTACTAATACAGTTTGATACCACTGTTACGATTTCTGCTAAGATGTCAGCATTTTACCCAGCATTGCTTTTGCACCAACATTGCAAATACTAACACAGTAAAACAGGCAAATAATGTCAGAGTGTTATTATGAAAATAGTTTTCCTCTTGGACCCCCTGAAATGTTACTGTTGGTGGTAGTGGTGGTGACAGCTAGCATTTTTGAGCACTTTGTATATGCCACACACTTGAGCTCCTTTAATTCTCACAAGAGTATGAGGTGGGCTGTGAATATGCCAAGATTACACAGCAGTACCTGGTTAGGGCCAGGTTCAGACCTCAGCAGGGTGGCTCTGGAGCCCCTAGGTGACACTGGCAGGGGCAGAGAGGGCATTACTGCAGGGGAAATAGCTTGAGCAAAGGCAAGAAGGCCAGCCTGTTTATGGGGGTGGGAAGGTGGAGGCTTTGCATTCAGGGGATGGTGGGAGATAATCATGGTAAACCCCAAGGGCTGTACCCTGAAGTTCAGGGACGTGGAGGTTTTGAGCAGGAGGAAGCAGTATGAGGAGTGAGGTGTTTAAGATGTTCCTATGTCCCTTTCCCACCATCTCCTTGCCTTTGCAGCCTCGTCTCCTTCTAGCACGTGGATGCACGTTATGTACATGTGGTTCCTAGATGTGCCTGTGGATCTTCTCCCTTCTTTCTCCTCTGAGTCTTTGCATTTGCTCTTCCTTCTCCCCCAGCCTCCTGATGGTCACTCTTCCTCCAAGTCGTGATTCAGGCTCTGCTTCCTCCAGGAATCTTTCTGGACCATCTCCACTTGATGGGTCTGGGGCCTGTGGTTGGCAGGATCATACCCCTTCACCCCCAAGATGTCTGCATCCTAATTTCCAGAGCACGTGAATATGGTAGTTTAAGTGTCAAAGGAGAATAAAGGTTGTTAATCAGACATCCTTAAAATGGAGGGATTATCCTGTAGGCCCAGCGTAATCCCAAGGTTCCTTCAGAGTGGAAGAGGAGGCAGAAGAGTCAGAGATAAAGTCAGAGAACAGAGGCTGGAGATTCAACGTGAGGACCCAATCCTCCATTGCTGGCATTCAAGGTGGAGGAAGGGTCCACAAGCCAAGGAATGTGCGTGGCCTCTAGAAGCCGGATAAGACAGATTCCCTCCTAAAGCCTCCAGAAGGAATGTAGCCCTGCCCACACCTTGATTTTAGCCCTCTGAGACCCATTTCAGACTTCTGACCTCCAGAACTATAAGGTACTAAATTTGTATCTTTTTAAGCTACTAAATTTGTAGTTATTTGATATAGCAGCAGGAGGAAACTAATAAGGGCCCCTCCTCCCTGGACTTCACAGCCCTAGATGCTGAGCTCCCTCGGGATTCAGCACACATTGAGGGGCGTCTGTTTCCTACCCGGTTTGCCACTTGCCAGGCTCCTGCAAGCACAGTACCCAGCACAGATTCAGCCTCACCATCTGAACAAAGTCGATGATTGGTGAGCACGGCGGAGAAGAAATGATGCCCAAGTTTCCTCTCTTTAGCACAAGGAATAAGCCCTTTTGGGGCCTTTTCCCTGCCTCACAATGAGTCACCCGTCCTAGACTGAGCTCCTGGCAGGAACTGAGCCTTATTATTTAATTTGCTCATTCAACAAATGTTTCATGAAAACTCCCCCACAATAGAACCTGTGCCTGTGGCCAGATAATTCAGAGGCAAGTGGGACCCAGGCCCTGCCCAGAAACCCACACATACTCAATGCAAGTTGGTTGAATAATATATTTTTTAATGACCAACCAGGCCTGAAGATAAGAATCTACGCCACAGATATTCTGCTTGAAGAGTTCTGGGGTGCAGAGAATGTCTTAGGCCTTGAGCAGCAGGGGACACCAGTGTCCTTTAGGTTCCTAGCAGGTGTGGCCATGCTTTGGCTGCCATTGCAAGTGTAACCAGTCCTGCAGGCAGCGGGGTGGTAGGTGGCCTGAGTGGCTATTGAATAGAATGATGTGTTATCGATGCTGGGATGGCTCTGCCCACCTGCTTTTTTACACACACGTCCTTGTCTCCAGAGCTGTGTGGGTTTGAAAAAGCAGCTTAATGTTTCCTGTTTCCCTTCCCACATCCGCACTCCACTCTTTGTCTCATTCCTTGCATCAAAGACTTGTTCATTTTCTGGGAAGTTTGTCACCCTGGGTTGAATTTATGTGCTCCTCTTCAATAAGTAAGTCATACATAGAAGCTTCCACTGTTTCTTAGGCCATCTAGCCTGATGCCCTAGGGGCTGCTGCCCCTCGGTCCCACAGCCCTGATGTTGAAGACGCTTAGCTGGTACATCTTAGAATTTGGTGGAAGCTTCCAGAGAGTTTTAACTTCACAGACAGAACATCTTCCTAATATACTACCGACTGTTTTTCACAGTTGACAGATCCCCCGTGAAAGCTTCTCGGACTCCAGATTTGATCCAGCTGAAAATAATCTATGGTCAGGTGGAAGAAGTGTCCAGAGTCTTTGCTGTTCTGTTGCAGCTCTGGCTGGGCTGTGTGTCTCTAGCAGGTTAGCTGCTTCACCTGGCAGCTGGATTCCCAAAAAAGAGCACATGCCCTAATGCACATGTTTTTGAACAGGTGTTTCTTTGGAGTAGTTTGAGATTTCCAGAAAAGTTGCAGAGTCCCTCTATGACCCGTTCCCCATCCTCAGCATCTTAGATAGTGCAGTGCATTACAGGGATGCTTTTCAAGCCACTTCCTGCTTTATGTTTGCTATTGTCTCATTGGCCAGAGCAAGTCATATGACCAAGCCCAGCATCATGTGGGCGGAGACTCTGGAGGCTGTGGTTCTGGGGAGGTGGGGTTCGTTAGCAGCCATGACTGAGGATCTGCCACAGGGAGCATTTTAAATAGAATCATATCCAGAATCTGCTTAGAGTCCTGGTGTCTGGTGACTGACAACACATGGCATCGACCTTGTCCCTTTTGACTCATTTGCTTTTTATAGGTTTTTGTACCCAAGTGACTGATGTCCTCCCTCCTCTCCCTGTCTGGGGTTTTTGTCCTGGGCCCTTGACTCTATGAGTTGGAAAGGCAGCCAGTCCAGTCCCGTCCCCCCAGGCGCCCTTTGTCACCCTTCCCGCCTGCTTTGGAACGTGGAGGCCAGAACCTGTTCCTTGGTCAGAATCTGTTCCATGGCCCCCCAAACAATTACCCTTTCTGGGGTCTCCTTCAATGCTTTGGGTCCAATTCTCAGTAGACTCCACTGTGTATTAATGTTCTGATTATCCTGAGAAAAGAGGAAGGACTGGTTAGTTTGAAAATACTCAAGACACCCTCCAGGACTCACCCTCCACACATATCTGATGCTTGTTTAGGAAGCAGGTACCAGAGCCCAACCTCTTCCCTGTTCAGAGAAAGCCTCGTACACCCATTCTACAGTTAGGATGACTGAAGTGTGAGCACAGAGTAAATTGCTTTTGAGCGGTAATCACCTCAGCTAACGTTTATTTAGCACTTGGACTCTGCCAGGCACTCTAATTGCTTTGCCTGCGGGAGCCCATTGATTCTCCCAGCAACCCATTAGGTGAGTGGTGTTTATTAGCCTCAGTCTCCCCATCTACAAAATGGGGATGAGAGAGACTAAGGATTTTTCTAATCTCCTGGCTAGTAGACTTGAGAGCCCAGACTTGATCTCCAGTGACTCTAGTTTCCAAACCTCTGTTCTTAGCAGATACTCTTTTTATTCTAGGCGTCTTAGGGGTGGTTGTAGCAGTAGAGAGGAAGGGAGTGAAATCGGGAAGAGAGGAGAAAGGGGGACAGATCTGGGTTTGGAAGCCCAGCGTTCTTAGCTGTCACTCGGACCCCTTGAGGTACCAGGATTTGTGGGTTCATTCTTAGTCTTTGCCCTGGAGCTTGTCCCAGAGGCTGGTCTCGGGGACACACAAGCCAGGAGCTTCTCTTCCCGACCTCCTCTCCCTCCGCTGCTTAGTGAACACACTTCAGTCCCAGGAAATGCCAGTGGCCTCGGCTGCCATGTTTAAGAAGTGAGCAAGGGTTGCAGACCTTGAGCTGCTGCTTTTAGTTAATCCCCACTCCCCGCCCAGGAAGTGTGCGAGATTGATCGGCTGAGAGGAGGAGAACAGAGCGCAGTGTGAGAAAAGCCAGGTTCTTGATATGCCTTTCATAAGACATTGCCCAAGACCTGTTCAACCCTGTTTGGAGCTGTGGCCTCTATCACCGTGCAGGCCCATCTTGCCGTGATGGGCTCAGGACATGGCCCTGAACCCGTGGCAGGAAGTGAAAGCCACACTGGCCTCTGTCCTGGGAGAAGAGCTTTGGTATAAAAGCCAGGCCGGGGCGGGAGGGGGCGGTGGTCTTCAGAGCTGGCCCTCCTTCTGGGGCAGCCGTGGTGAGCGCTGGCCCAAGGTGGCCATGGACACAGGGTCAGGTCTGAGAGGGACCTCCACTGTGATTCTCCTCAGCCCTGGTTGACTCCCCAGGGGATGCTGTCCTGGCCTCAGACAGGGATCTGGGGGTGAGCTTCCTTCCTGGAAGAGCTGCCCCTGATGATGGCTGAACAGGAGACGGGGGAGCAGACCTCTGTGGGCCTTGAGCGAAATATGAGGTGTGGGTGGCAGGCAGGGGCCGCACAGTTTCACTCAGACGTAGCAAGCCTTCTCGGGGATCTCCTGGGCTGGCCCTGTGCTGAGCCCTCCACCCACATCATCTTCACATTCTCCTCAGATCCAGCCCACGACGTAGGTAGAGTTAGCCTGACTTTACAGTTGGGGAAACTGAGGTTCCAAGAGGGTCATACTGCATGCTGGTCTCAGTGTTTGGACTTGAAGTCTCATGCCTGACACAGATCCCTTCCTACTGCACCAGCATTCAATTCTGATCAGTAGAAATCCCTTCAGTGTTGATAAAATCTTACCTAGAACCCCACTCACTTATTCATTCAACAAACACTTGTTGAGGTCCTCCTATTGGCCAGGCATTGTTCTGGGCCTTTGGGGTGTATCTGTGAACCAAAGAGACAGATCCGTTTCTCATGGATCTGCTGTGTAAC
>NW_021145787.1:5061-52187 GCF_002837175.3 Physeter macrocephalus | reverse complement strand
ATACTGGGTTCATACCTTTCTATCCTTGTAAAGTGTTAGCTAATTTTAAACTTATTTTTCTGTAGTGTACCAACCTTGCATTTTAACTTGTAAAATCCATTTGTTTTTAAAAGTTCCTCTCATCTCTTTTCATATATCCATTACCTTGTAATATAATTTAAACAAGGGAAAAGTGAACCCAGACCAACCTTGTCCTATTCTCCTCATTCTGAAATAACGTTCAAGCTTCAAAGAGGAAAGTTGGCAGGTAGGACATTGTTCTTGAGGAGGTTGTATCACAGAGCGTCATCAAAGACCACCTGAGCCACCCTCTCCTACACAAAACCACACGTGGGTCAGGAGCCAGGATCAGGGCAGGAATCTGTGGACCTGGGCAGCCAAGGTGTGCTGGGCCCACTCTGCCTGTGGTCCTGTGCCAGTCCTCCAGGCTCCTTGCTGGTCCCCACTTCTGGCCTCCCTTGCAGCAGGAGAGGCTTCTAGCCGCTCAAAGGACAGCCCTCTCCCTGCCACTCAGATCCCTCTGTGACCACCACAATCCAGGTCACTGACCCAGTCAACCCAGTCAACGTGAGGGTCATCCAGCTGGCTGTCGGGACATCTCTGGACTGCACCTGGATATCTTCTTTGCTGGGCCTGGTTCTGAATTTAGAGTCACTATTTAGGCCATAAAGCTACTCGATTAATTAACAGTCATTATCACTCTTAGGCATACGATTGAAGGGACGAGTCCTCCATAGTCCCTGAAAGGAAAGCACTGACCACATTTACTTTTTCTGCACCTTGTCGCGTGGGTGTTTCTTGTATCCCATTGATAGTCTGTTCTAGAAGATATGCTGCTGTCAGGTATTATAAAGAGTCGGGGGAGCGTTAGGATTGCTTGGAGTCCTGATCTTCCTGTGCTAGTGGCTCGTTTAAAGTTTCGATTTGAGAGGCACCACTCTTTGGACTTAACTTGGCAGTCAGAGCCTCCCAGAGCCCGGGGGAACTCGGCAGCCCAGGAGCAAGCCTGAGCGATTCCTGGGAGGGCAGTGGAGGTGGTAGATTCGTGCTCTTGTTGTGATTCAGGCTTGTTCCCCGAAGGCACTGCCAACTCCCCCGATTTAGCTGAGATCAGACGCGAGGGGGCGTGGGCTCACTCAGGCCACACCCAGGCTTGATCCAGGCACCCGGATGAACTTCCACAGCGGTTCGGAGAGAGCACCCCGATCCACGAACCCTGACCATGGAAATGACCCTGGGTTACTGGGACATCCGCGGGGTGAGCGGGAGTTCACCAGGGCGGGCAGGGAAATGCTGCGCAGCTGGGGACCGGTTCGCGAGAAACTTCGTTTGTGGGGCTCGCTGCAGCCCAGCCCCTTCCCTCCACCTCTCCTTCCCAGGTCGGGGAGAGGGTTGGGAGTGTGGGAGGGGACCCGAGCACAGAAAGTCGCGCGGTTAAACCTCATGTCTGTCCTTTGTCCCGGCCATCTCTCCCAGCTGGCTCACGCCATCCGCCTGCTCCTGGAGTACACAGACTCAAAACTAGAAGGAGAAGTACCCCATGGGGGACGGTAATGGCATCCTTGTCAAGTCCTGGCTTCTGCTCAACTCATGCTGATTTGGTACCAAGCAACCCATGTCCTGGCCCCTGTTATTTCTATCTGCTGCCCTCCAGCAGCTGGAGAGAGGTCTAACCCTTCCCGAACTCTTTGAGGGTCTAGCTGGCCTCCAAGGCCGGCTATGAGAGCCGATGGCCGGGCCCCTGTATCAGCCATTGGCACGGGCTCCCTTTATTGCTTGCACTAACCCTTTGTAAGCCTTACTCATTTGGGTTCCAGAGCCGTCTAATTGTGCTTTCCCCCAAAACTCCATGCGAGATTTAGAGGTTCAGATTCCAGATCCACCTGTTCAGGGGCTCTTGTCTCTGACTCCTTGGTAGGTCCCCCGGGAAGGAGGGTTGGACTCCGGGGCGGTTTGTTTCACTGCATCTTCTTTACCACAGCTCCCAATTATGACAGAAGCCAGTGGCTGAATGAAATATCCAAGCTGGGCCTGGACTTCCCCATTGTAGGTGCAGGGGCTGGGGTGCTCTGGGGGAAAGTGGGCGGTGTCCCCGTCCATCTCCTTACCCAGTTTAGAGGTTTCAGGATCCGGTGCCTTCCACTCAGCCTCTCAGCTTCCTGGTTCTCTTCACTGCCTTTCCATAATGCTGTATGTCCCAGCTCATCCCTTCATTTTACAGTATATTATTTAGTGTCTACCATGGGCCAGGCTCTGTGAGTGCCAGGTTTCATCTCTGCCCTTGCTCAAGGGAGTGGGTGCAGGGGAGCCTGGTGGCCCAACCGACCTGGCCTGTTGTTCTTCCAGCTGCCCTACTTAATTGATGGGGCTCACAAGCTCACCCAGAGCAACGCCATCCTTCGCTACATTGCTCGCAAGCACAACATGTGTGAGTGGAGCTGTGGGCGGGGGAGGGGCACAGGTGGCCATGCCCTGGGCTTGTCTGGGGTGGGATCCTGAGGGTGAGTCCCTGTTGTGTGGCCACAGGTGGGGAGACAGAGGAAGAGAAGATTCGCGTGGACGTATTGGAGAACCAGGTTATGGATGTCTGCTTGTGCATGGCCATGATCCGCTACAGCTCTGACTTTGTGAGTCCCCTCCCACTGGGCTGGACAGGGTTTGAAATGCTGGTCAGGGTCGCGTCTACACTGGTCTTTTGCCTTCGAACTCCTTGGAGCTACTGATCCACCAAGACATTCCCTTGGAAACTCTGACTTAGTTCCCACCAATCTTAGGATAGAGTCCAGACACCCTTGGGTGGAAATTCAGTTCCTAGACAGGGTGTTTTCCTCGTTAGCCCAGCACCTTCTCCTTGGCATCTCAGGCATAAACACATGTGCCCAGCAGGCAGCCTGGGGTCAGACTTTGTTCCTCTCCCTCCTTCCTTTCAGCCTCTCAGATTCTCCTCATCTGTTCAGAGACTGCATCGACATTCACACCCTTTCTGTCACCCACGCTGGAACTTAGGACTTCTTTCCTGAGTCATTTGAGTGTTGATCTTCCTGAGGTCTGAGGCCCGAGTTCTGCCAGGTCTCATAGCACTGCTGGTCTGACCCATGGCAGGTGTTTGCAGCTGAGTGGTGACAGGTTCAGGCACAGTGTGGTTTTGCCCTTTGCCTTCCCATCTCCTCTCACAGATGGGAGGTGGTACCTGGTAGGAGTCTAATGAACACAAGTGGGTTAAATCGCAGCCTGGGCACCGACCCAGGTGTAGTCGGGGGACATGGCGGCTCACTTGGCAGCTGGGATCAGACACAGCCCTGGGAGGTCTGGTCTCTGCCCAGGGAGTCTGTATCTGAGGGCAGTGACAGCTGTTTTGTGCCTCAGGAGAAACTAAAGCCTGATTACTTGAAGGAGATCCCTAAAACGATGAAGCTCTTCTCAGATTTTCTGGGGAAGAGGCCCTGGTTTGCAGGGGACAAGGTAAGGGGGACGGCTTTGGGGGATGGAGAGCTGTCATTTTTCCCACGTTCAGAGTTTGGTGCCCATTCATGCTTTGCCTTTCTGCAGCTCACCTATGTGGATTTCCTGGCTTACGACGATGTCCTTGACATGCACCGCATATTTGAGCCCAAGTGCCTGGATGAATTCCCAAACCTGAAAGACTTCATTTCCCGTTTTGAGCTGATTCTCCTGATCCCTCTAGTATTTATATCTCTCTTCTCTTCCCTCTCTTCACTGATGCTTTCCTAGTTGGAACCCAAATGAAGAATAACATTTAATGAGGACTTGGTTTATGCCAGAATCTCTGCTCAGCATCTAACATATATTGTGTCAAATTTAATCTTTATAACATTCCTCCGTGGTAAAAGAATTATCCTCTTCATTTTACAGATAAGGAATTAAGCTGAAAGGATAAGTAATTTCTGAAGGTCACAGAGCTGGTACAGGCTGTGCTGGACTCCCAGTCAGAGCACCTGGCTTCTATGGGCAGCAGCCAGTGGCTCTCCCTTTCCTGTATGGAAAAGAAAGCTCAGGTCCTTTTCTTGTCTGGGTTCACAGCTCTGGAAAGTGTGGAGGAAGCAGAACCTTCAGGAGTTTGCCTGCAGCTGGCATGAGTAGAGTTGAGACACAGTAGGATTGATATCCAATACTAAAAACACAGACCATATCTTCTCTGGATCTCCAGAGGGGTCTGCACAAGTGAGTCGCCGCCAGTTGTACTGAGATTCTCAGGACTGTAGTTGGTGCCGGGATTTGAGTACAAACATAGGTGTCCTTTGGAAGGATTTTATCTCGACACCTCTTATAGTGGGCACTTTCCTTCCCTCGTCTTCCTTCCTTCTTCCTTCCAGTTACCCAAGATTCTGATCTCAGAGGCGGGATAGTACATTTATTTTTAGTAACATTCACTGATCTGACCCTCTCCTCTGTATGAGGCACTGTGTCAGGCACAGTGGGGATGAAGAAGTAACACAGTCCTGGCGCCCACCTTCTGGGGCTCAGTGCAGCTGGAGAACTACAGGAACCCCAAGCTGTGTGGTGTGCGTGGAACCACTTGGTGCTGGAGGAGCACAGCCTGACCTCACCTCCCAGCTCATCATCGGTCACCTTCAGTCAACCAGTGGGAGAGCAACAAATTCTGCTTTATGTCAGATTTGGGACTTTGAAGCTCTAATCCAATAGGTTTTTCAGACTACAGTCTGTTCTCTATTCCCACCCCACTCCCCACCTGGCCCCATCATCAAATCTGCTTTCTTAGCTAGTTCTCATCAGCTCTGGTTCTGGTCCAGGCTTGTTGGCCTTGAGAATTTTGCAAGAGCTGGGATGACTGCCCGGCAGGGAGGATGGGGACAGATGTGGGCTGCAGTGTGTGGCCTGTTGGGGCCAGCCCCAGGATCTTTGAATCCTTGGAACTTATTGGGCACTGTCTGTCTTGGGAAGACTGTGCACAGATACACCTGAGTGTCTCACTGCCTAGTTGGCTGCAGCGGTACTGGGGATGTGGTAGGTTGGGGCCCAGTGAGACCGGGCTCAAGTTCCAGGCCAGGCAGGTGGACTCTGTCCCTTAAGTGGAATAATTAGAGTCTGGCTTGGCCTGGCCTTGTGCTCCACACCCTCATACTGATCTCGGATGGCCTCGGCCTGCAGCGGCTTGAAGCAGAATTTTGCTTCCCGGCCAGAGACTGAGGTCGGGTCGCAGCAGTGAGAGCACCAAATCCTAGCCACTAGAACAGTGGTCAGTGACAAGGCCCTGGCCTTTGGCTTTGCAGAAAAGAATTCCCACGAAGATGGAAAGTAGTGAAACAAGTAAAGTGTTTATTAGGAGAAAAAAAAGAGTACAGTATGTGTGGATAGACACCCGGGCAGGCTCAGAGAGAGAGTCGTGCCCTTGTGGTAGTTTGAATCACTTTTATGGGGCATTTCTTCCAGGTTTCCTCTGACCAGTCATCTTGCTTTGCCTGGTTCTGAGTCTGTATTTGATGTATCTCAGGGTCCTCCCCTATGTGTGTGTGCATCTCTTAGCCAAGATGGATTCTAGCGAAGAGGCCTATGGGTAGTTGACATCACTATGAGGTGGCATCCCCTCGCTTTTTGACCTCCAAGGAGCCTTTCTGCGCAATTGTAGTCAGGGAGGTCTCCTTGACTTCGAGAATGAGGAATATGTGGTCTTTTATCTCTTATCTGGGCAGGGCCCAGCCTCCTTCATCATCCTGCTTTTATGGAGTTTCTGCTATTATGGAGTTTTTGTCCACAGGGGACAAACTTTAGTTGTTTGGCCTGGGGCCCATTTATCTCCTGCCTCAAATACCCCCCTGAGAGACATGAACCCCAAGAAATCTTTATTGGGAGGATGAAGGGCAAAGGTCTGTCTTCTGTAGCTTCTTCAGGCTGGCAAGGGGCTCACAGACACTACCTAGTTGGGGTCACGGAGCTCTTGCCCTGACTCATTAAGGGACCCGGGGTGACATCTGCTGTTATTCCAGCAGGATCTGATCCAAGGAGTGTCTGGAATCTCCGCATCACTGTCATCTTGTCTGGGAAACCGTTGTGTCCTTAGAAAGAACAAGCTAGGCTTCTTAATCTTAAGTAGATTTTTATTTATTTATCTTTGGCTGTGTTGGGTCTTTGTTGCGGCTCATGGGCTTTCTCTAGTTGCGGTGAGCAGGGGCTACCAGACCACCCACATAGCCTGACACAACAAAAGGACCCATGCAGCCCTCTTAGGGGGACCCCCTAGAGCATATAGCTTGGATGATGAGAGGGGAGTGCACTGCTGGGATGCATAGGACATCTCCTGCAGAAGGCCACTTCTCCAAGTTTGAGAAATGTAACTAACCTACCACATACATAAAAATACAAAGAGCAACTTAGACAAAATGAGGTACAGGGATATGTTACAGATGGAAGAATGAGATAAAACCTCAGAAGAACTAAGTAAAGATATCATTCTCTCCAGGAGGAGAATGGATGTACAGAGTGAGAAGTTAGAATTTGTTAACAAAGAGTTAGAAAATATAAAGGACAACCAAACAGAGGTGAAGAATACCATAACTGAAATGAAAAATACACTAGAAGGAATCAACAGTAGTCTAAATGATACAGAAGAATGGATCAGTGAGCTGGAAGATGGAGTAGTGTAAATCACTGCCACTGAACGCAAAAAAGAAAGAAAAGAAATGAGGACAGTTTAAGAGACCTCTGGGACAACATCAAGCACACTAATATGTGCATTATAGGGGACCCAGAAGGAGAAGAGAGAGAGAGAAAGGACCTGAGAAAATATCTGAAGAGATAATAGCTGAAAACTTCCCTAACCTGGGAAAGGAAACATTCACCCAAGTCCAGGAAGCACAGGGAGTCCCATACAGGATTAAACCAAAGACAAACACACCAAGACACACTGTAATCAAAATGACAAAAATTAAAGATAAAGGTGGAATATTAAAAGCAGCAAGAGTAAAAGTAACAGATAACATGCAAGGGAACTCCCATAAGCCTATCAGCTGATTTTTCAGCAGAAACTCTGCAGGCCAGAAGGGAGTAGAATGATATATTTAAACTGATGAAAGGGAAAAACCTACAACCAAAAATACTCTACCCAGCAAGGCTCTTGTTCAGATTTGATGGATAAATCAAAAGCTTTAAGACAAGCAAAAGCTAAAAGAATTCAGCACCACCAAACCAGCTTTACAACAATTGTTAAAGGAAACTTCTCTAGGTGAAAAAAGAAAGGCCACAAATAGAAACATGAAAATTATGAAATGAAAAAGCTCACTGATAAAAGCAAACATAAGTAAAGGTAGGAAATCATCCATAACAAAGCTAGTAGGGAGGTTAAAGACAAAAATAATAAAGTCATTTGTATCCACAATAAGCAGTTAAGAGATACACAAAACAGTTAGATGTAAAATATACGATATTAAAAACAGTAATTGTGAGGGGAGGAGAGTAAAATGCAGGGTTTTTTCTACTAAACATTTATAGAAGACTTAACAAACACCTATCCTTCTGAAACTATTCCAAAAAATTGCAGAGGAAGGAACATTTCTGAACTCTCTCTATGAGGCCACCATCACCCTGATGCCAAAACCAAAAACATCACAAAAAAAGAAAATAACAGGCTAATATCACTGATGAACATAGATGCAAAAATTCTCAATAAAATACTATCAATCTGAATCCAATAATACATTAAAAGGGTCACACACCATAAAAAAGTGGGATTTACCCCAGGGATACAAGGATTTTTCAATATCTGCAAATCAATTAATGTGATACACCACATTAACAAACTGAAGGCCATATGACCATCTCAATAGATGAAGAAAAAGCTTTTGATAAAATTCAACATCCATTTATGGTAAAAATTCTCCAGAAAGTGGGCACAGAGGGAACATAACCCAACATAATAAAGGCCATATATGACAAACCCACGGCTAACATCTTACTCAATGATGAAAAGCTGAAAGCACGCCCTCTAAGATCAGGAAGAAGACAAGGATGCCCACTCTCACCACTTGTATTCAACATAGTTTTGGAAGTCCTAACCACAGCAATCAGACAAGAAAAAGAAATAAAAGGAATCCAAATTGGAAAGGAAGAAGTAAAACTTTCACTGTTTGCAGATTACATGATACTATACATAGAAAATCCTAAAGACACCACCAGAAAGCTAGTAGGGCTCATCAATGAATTTGGTAAAGTTGCAGCATACAAAATTAATACACAGAAATTGCTTGCATTTCTATACAGTAACAACAATCAGAAAGAGAAATTAAGGAAACAATCTCACTTACCATCACATAGAAAAGAATAAAATACCTAGGAATAAACCTGCCTAAGGAGGCAAAAGACCTGGACTCCAAAAACTATAAGACACTGATGAAAGAAATTGAAGATGACACAAATGGATGGAAAGATATGCCATGTTCTTGGATTGGAAGAATCAATACTATTAAAATGATCATACTACCCACGGCAATCTACAGATTCAATGCAATCCCTATCAAATAATCAATGGCACGTTGCACAGAACTGGAACAAAAACTTTTTAAATTGGTATGGAAACACAAAAGACCCCAAAAAGCCAAAACAATATTGAGAAAGAAGAATGGAGCTGGAGGAATCAGGCTCCCTGACTTCAGATTATACTACAAAGCTACAGTAATCAAAACAGTGTAGTACCAGCACAAAAACAGAAATACAGATCAATGGAATAGGATAGAGAGCCCAGAAATAAACCATTTATGGTCAATTAATCTATGACAAAGGAGGCAAGAATATACAAAGGAGAAAAGACAGTCTCTTCAATAAGTGGTGCCAGGAAAACTGGACAGCTCCACGTAAAAGAATAAAATTAGAACATTCTCTAACACTATATATAAAAATAACTCAAAATGGATTAAAGACATAAATACAAAACCAGATATTATAAAACTCTTAGAAGAAAACATAGGCAGAACACTCTGACATAAATTGCAGCAATACTTTTTGGATCCATCTCCTAGAGTAAAAGAAACAAAAGAAAAAATAAACAAATGGGACCTAATTAAACTTAAAAGCTTTTGCACAGCAGAGGAAACCATAAACAAAATGAAAAGACAACCTATGGGAGGGGAGAAAATATTTGCAAACGATGAGACTGACAAGGGATTAATTTCCAAAATATACAAATAGCTCATACAGCTCAATATAAAAAAACAAACAACCCCATCAAAAAATGGGCAGAAGACCTAAGTAGATATTTCTCCAAAGAAGACATACAGATGGCCAATAGGCACATGAAAAAATATTCAACATCACTAATTATTAGAGAAATGGAAATCAAAACTGCAATAAGGTATCATCTCACACCAGTCAGAATGCCCACTATCAAAAAAATCTACAAATATTAAGTGCTTGAGAGGGTGTGGAGAGAAGGAAACCCTCCTACACTGTTGTGAATGTAAATTGGTGCAGCCTCTATGGAGAACAGTATGCAGGTTCCTTAAAAAACTAAAAATAGAGCTACCATATGATCCAGCAATCCCACTTCTGGGCATATATCCAGAAAAGATGAAAGCTCTAATTCAAAAAGATACATGCACCCCAATATTCATAGCAGCACTATTTACAACAGCCAAGATATGAAAGCAACTTAAATGTCCACCAACAGATGAATGGATAAAGAAGATGTGACACACACACACACACACACACACACACGCACACACACACAATGGAATATTACTGAGCCATAAAATTGGAAATAATGTCATTTTCAGCAACGTGGATGGACCTAGAGATTATCATACTAAGTGAAGTAAGACAGGGAACGATAAATACCACATATCACTTATATGTGGAATCTAAAAAATGATACAAACCAACTTATTTACAAAAGAGAAACAGATACGCAGGCATAGAAAACAAACTTACGGTTACCAAAGGGGTAAGGGTGGGGGCAGGGAGGGATAAATTAGGGAGTTTGGGATTAACAGATACACACTACGTATATAAAATAGATAAACAACAAGGACCTACTGTATAGCACAGGGAACTATATTCAATATCTTTTTATAATCTATAATGGAAAAGAATTGAAAGAAAAGAATGTGTGTTTGTGTATAATTGAATCACTTTGCTGTACACCTGAAACTAACACAACACCATAAATCAACTATACTTCAATTTTTAAAAAAGACATGAGAGAGCGGGAAAAAATGCCCAGATCAAAAATAAATCTGACATGAAGAAAAAAAAGTCTAGCAGAGCTAAAAGTTAATGAAACTGGTAAGATGAGTCAGTAAATGTTTTTGGCTTTGTGGTCCATATGGTCTCTGTGACAACTGGTCCCCTTAGCAGCCATAGACAATACATAAATGAATGGATGGAGCTGTATTCCAATAGAACTTCAAAAACAGGTGGACTTAGTTTCCCTACTCATGATTTAGAAGCTCAAGTTAAAAGGGCATAGCTACGTTAAAGCTTAAATCTTAGATTTGAAATGTAAAAGGTGATTATCAAGGAAAAAAGGAGCAAAATAACTCAATCCTTAAAAAAAGAGGGAATATGTGATAATGAAGTCAGTTGCAAATGAAGTTTTTCTAATCATTGTGGTCAAAATTATAAAAGGTAAAGACATACATTTTAAAGTCTGGGGTAGAAGCAGTAGAATGTATGTACTTCAAACTGAGGCAACCAAAAAAGATGAATTTTCTTGTGGTTGGGATCTGGCAGAGTTCTCAAGACTTGGGATTCTTTGGCACCTCATGGCAGTGCTCCTACACCATTCAACGTGTTCAATGTGCACCTTTCCCTCTAGAACGAGAAAACAAGACACATTCTGAGAACATGCTGCCTGCATCGGGGTCTCCTGCATTGACATGTAATTACCTGCTGTTAATTACAAGTTCCATGCCTAGTATTCCTCCATTATCATTGTATCAGCAGATAAAGATGAAGCTGATAGAGACCCCAAGCCAGCAGCCTACAGAAAATGGAAGTTTAGTCTTCCTTCATGTCCCATGGGGAATAGTCCAGGCTGTTGAGGCAGTTTTGCTCCATGAAGTTATTCAGGAACTCAGGCTCCTTCCATCCTGTGGCTCTGCCATTTGTAAGGCTGCTTCCTCATTTCCTTGGTTGCAGCTATATCATGAGTATGGCAAAGAAAATAGAGCAAACCCAAGGAAGCAACTTCCCATTATACAAGTGAGGCAGAAGTTGCAAACATCACAACTGACCACATTCCATTTGTGATCAGTTGTGTGGCTTTACCTAGTCACAAGGGTAGACACATATTTCAACAGAAGAATAGATTTGGTGGATAGTTGCAGTCTCTCCCACACCCAGGAGAGTGAAGATTAAAGGTTAAACTCAAGACAAGGAGAAACCTTGGGTTTAAGCCAGTGGTTTCAAGCAGGTAGGATAGAGACTAAGGTATTAAAGATAAGATGTTTATCTTCAGATAGACCTAAGGGGAGTGGCATATCCTTTAGTGTTCCTTGTTGCTGAAACAGGAAAATAATTTTTTAGAGGTATCAGGTAGCTCACTGAATCCCTGGGAGGGACAAGGAGTTGGCATTGGAAGCTGGGTAGCTAGAAAGTGTGCCTAACCACAAGTGGGACTGTCCTAGAGACAACCCCACAGCCACTGCTGGGCACAGACCCTGGGGCTCCTAACCCTGACATGTGGCACTGGAGGCGAATGTGTCACCACTGTTGCCTCCAAAATCCTGATCCCTCCACCACTACCCGTGCCAGATAAATTCTCAGGGACTGCCTCTTTGGAACTGAGGTCCCGTACCACCGTGTGCAGTTAACAGAGCCTGGGTCACAGGCCCATGCCTCAGCCACAAGGGAGGCTGGAAGAGCAAGTGAATTAGTTAGGGTTAAGTTCTGCTGTATTTAACTAAATAATAACAGTGGCTTAAATAAGACAGAAGTTTATTTCTCATGTGAAAAAAGATCTGGAGGTAGATAGTTAAGCGCTGGGAATGTTGGCTTCGTAGTAGGTTTAATGACTTAGTTTCTTAACTTTATGCTTCATCATCCTCAGGAGGTGTTTTCCATTCTCTATGTCACCTCATAGACACAAAACGGCTGGTAAAGCCCTGTCACGCCTGTGTTCCAGACAGCAGGAGGGAGACAGAGGAATGGGGCTTGCTCGTTCCCTCTTAAAGAAACTTCCTGGAAGTAACGGAGAACACTTCTATTTATATCTCATTGGATAGAACTTAATCATTTTGGAAATGACGTCTTCCGCCTGGGAAGTAACATGCCCAGCAGAAGTGGAGATTCTGTGACAACAGAAGATGGGGAGATGGGATATCAAGTGTCAACTAGCAATCTTTTACCTTGGGGAGGTGGGACCTATAATGTGAGAAATTCCCCACCTATAAGAATGATGTTTAAAAGATGCAGAGGATATAGATGCCTAACAGAAACATAACCTTTTCCACATGCGCATTTCCAAACAATCATCCCTACAAGCCACCACAAGACACTCATGCAACCATCCCTGTACCAACAAAAACACGTGCACCCTCTTCCACCCAAAACAGGAACCACCCAAAGTGTCATCAACTACTGCATCCAGTTCCAAGTTTGGCATCTCTGGGTGACATTCAGATTGATATTTTGAAAATGACAGACTAAAGCATAATGTCAGTGACTTCCAGTTCATTCCATATGAAGTAGTAAGGGAATGGGAGGTGTAAAATGGGAAATTAAGCGAGTTCTATAATTTAATAGAAAACAGCCTGCACTCATATTTGCAGATAAGCTGTTTTGCATTTATCTACAATGCTTATGGGACGCCCAACTTTGGTGAGAGGATTCCAAAGAGATGCTGCATAATAAGGCTTTTATATTAAACATTGATACCTGCAAACTAAAATTACTCCCTGGATCGGCTCTTGTGTCCATCCCTCTGGTGACCCCACTTCCAGGTTCACGATCGTCCCACTTTATTAGTCTACCACCTGATTGATGAGAGACACAGAGACCAGCCTGCTCTACGTGGTAACTCAAGACTTGGAAGCAAAGAAGAGGGTCCAGTCCTGGTGGATTCCAGAACATGCCCATTGTCCTATTCCTATTTAATCAAATCTGGCTTTTCCCAGACTCTCCTTGGTGGGGTAGCCACACCCCCCGAAAAATCATAGTCCTGCCTAAAAGGCCCAACAGCCACTCTGCATTTCCTACATTCTTCTACTTTTCTTCCCATTTTAAACATAATTTTGGAAGGAAGCAGATACGGTTTCAGTCACAGTTAAAAAAAAAATCTATTAATACAGTTGGAAACATTACACCACAGAAGATAAGATACAGATCTCTCCTCATTTTTCCTCCAACTTCTCACACAGCATGAACATTATCCTGTTTATTCTATTCCCACCCCTCGCCACCACTGTAAACACCCGCTCTAATGACAGTAACCTCAGGTTGGCCCTGGGTCTCCATGTGTCCTCTGCACAGCAGCACCTATTCATTTGAAATTCAAACATACTCACATCTATATAATCTTTTCTTCTGGATTTAAATCTCATGTGTGAAGCACCTATAGTTATTTCTATTGAAAAGCCCCCCCAAAACCACTAAGAGCTCATGCCTGTTGGTCCTCAGCAATGTTTCATTACAATTTGGCCTAAGCAAGGAGCACGCCAGACCACGAAATCTCATCACCCACCCTCCAGACTCAAGAGTTCTTTGCTGATCCCCGGGACCTCCCTGAACCTGAACTTCTGTGCTGACTCCAAGCACTTCAGCCATCTGCTTCAAGACCAGGGCATTTCGTGTTGTGTTGTCTCCCAACCAGAACAAAGAGAAATTTTTAAAGTTCCTTGAGAGCATGAAGCACTTTTCTGAAGCAAACTCTTCTTTTCTCCTTCCATTCTCATTAGAAGGAAGGGAATCTATGCACTGTTGTGTCTACTTTGTGTCAGGCTCAATACAAGCTCCAAATTAAAAAAAAAATTGGCTTAAGTCACACTCCCTGCTCTCAGGCAACGTACAGTTTAGTGGCAGAGACAGACATTTGAACCAGCAATTAGAGTTCAGTGTGGAAAGTGCTGATGGAGGAGAACACTGAATCCTGTAGGTACAGGGATTTTAAAAGTCAGTGCATTTAAATTAGCTGGGGGGAGGTGGAGGGATGTCCAGCAGGATAAACCAAACCCCAGTGGCTTAATGCATATTTATTTCTTGCTTATGCTTCACGTCCACTGTGGTCAACAGGCCCTGGTTTTCGTGGTCTGTCAGAGACCCAAACTGATGGAGGCTTCTGCTTGGGACCTGCTCTCAGTCATGACAGCAGTTGGAAGCAGATATGGCCACTCCCACACTGGCTTTTAAAGCTTCTGCCTGGAAAACGTGTATAATTTCCACTGCTTTTAATTGGCCAGAGCAAGTCAGAATGTTACACGCAACTTCAAGAGGGTAATGAAGCTTCCCTAAAAAGAAAACAATCAGAAATCTTTGGTGACCATCACCAATGCTTCCCACAAGGGTTATCAGCTGTGGCTCCTCTAGGCAGGGGCTTCTCAAGCTTACCTTAACACAATGAATAGGCATTAGGCAGGCTTAGTTGGCCAGAGCAAAAGCATTCCAGGCAGGGGGCACAGCAAGTCCAAAAGCATGAAGATAAAAGAGAACATGGTGCTTCTGGATAATTTATACTTACAAATTTATATAGCATCCATCCATTCTAAATGTTTTAAAAACACTGGCTTACTCCTTACAAGGTTCCAGTGAGGGAGGGTTCATTTGTCAGAGAAGGTACAGAGGCACAGGAGGCCAGAGTTTACTGTAGCAGAGCCAGGACCCGAACCCAGGTAGCCTGACTCTAGAGTCTAGGGAATTCAGAAAAGCTAGAACCCAGTGCTCCAGGGCAGGGAAAGAGGCGGGCGCCTGCCAAGAGATGTAGCTGGAAAGGAAGCAGAGGTCAGATTATGAAGAATTTTGTAAACTGGAGGAGACTGTCTTTTTTCCCGAGGCCTAAGAAGCCATTAGCCATATTCAAGCAGGGGAGTGACATGAGCAAGCCTGCACATTAGAAATATCACTGGCTAAATGTCACTTCCTTCCCTCTCCCCTACCATCCACCTGAACTCCTTAAATCCCTTTGTATCCATATGGCTCATTGGGCCACCTAGTCCTGCAGCTGAAGGATAAGGAAAATGCAATTTTTGTACCAAGTCCAGGTGTTTTCATAAGCCCTTAAATTGTCTTTAAAGGCAGATCCATGCCCACACACATCAGAGTCCCTCACTCCACCCATCCCATCAATGAAATAACTCCACAAATTTTTCTTGAATCACATAAGTTATTTCCTTCTGAACTGGAAATGCCTTAATCCAGTTGCTCAACAATGAATACAAATGAATTTCCCTAATACTTTTTGGGGAACTCCTCCACCAAATTCAATTCAGCTATCACAAGTTTTTTGTTTTAAAAAGTTCTTATTGATGCTACTTGCACAAACCCATCACTAGTCTACTAGTTTCACACTTGTGCGATCTCTGTGCCTCTGGGATGATAGGGCATCCGCTTCCCTTCTTTCCTTGAAGGGAACCACTGTGAGAGTGTTCTCTTCTTGTCCGTCTTAGAATTAAAGTTAGGGGCAGTTGGGACCTGGGGGAGACACATCTCCTGTGGAATGGATCTGTTCCTCAGTGACCTTCTCTGCTTTCTTGGTTTTGGATAACCGTTAAATGGATTTTCCCTAACAAACATAATAACTAGAAAAATTTGGAACATGTGATTTTTCTACAGTCTATCTGGAATTCAGGTGCAATATGGACCTATGCTTTTAAAACCTCTCCTTTATAATTGCCATGGTGCTCTCTTCTGTCATCACTTTTTCCCAGGATTCTTTTCTCAGGGGACTGCAAGGCCAATTTCCCATTTCCTTGCCTCTTCCCTGTGGTGAACAGACTCTAAAATGGCCCTCATAATCCCACCTTCTGGTACTCAACGATCTTATGAAATCCTCTCCCCCTGAGTGTAGGCAGGACCTATGATTTCTTCTAATAAACTGCAGCAAAAGTAATGGGATGTCATTTCCTTGATTATATTACATAGGACTGTAGTATCCCTCTTTCCAGGAGACTCTTTCTACCTTACTGGGTTTGGGGAAGCAAGGTCATCTTTGTTGGGCCACAGGATATGATTTGAATTTTAGAAGATATTGACAAATTGTCCTCCAAAGTAGCTATACCAATTCACAAGTTCACCAGCAAGAAATCCTTATCAATTTCCCAAGCTTTGCCAACACTTCACGAACTTTAAATTTGTTCATCTGAAAAATGGTCCTCTTACTGGTATAATTTGCAGTTTCTTGGATTATAAACATTTTTTGAACTTTCTTTGGCCATCAATATTTCTATTTCCATAAATCATCTGTTCATAGATTTTTGTCCATTTAAAAAAAACTGAGTTGCCTCCACAATGAGGTATCACCTCACACCAGTCATAATGGCCATCATCAAAAAGTCTACAAATAATAAATGCTGGCGAGGATGTGGAGAAGAGGGAACCCTCCTACACTGAAGGTGGGAATGTAAATTGGTGCAGCCTCTATGGAGAACAGTATGAAGGTTCCTCAAAAAACTAAAAATAAAGTTACCATATGATCCGGCAATCCCACTCCTGGGCATATATCCAGAAAAGATGAAAACTCTAATTAAAAAAGATACATGCATCCCAATGTTCATAGCAGCACTATTTACAACAGCTAAGACACGGAAGCAACCTAAATGTCCACTGAAAGATGAATGGATAAAGAAGATGTGGTATATAGACACAATAGAATATTACTCAGCCATAAAAAAGAATGAAATAATACCATTTGCAGCAACATGGATGGACCTAGAGATTATCATACGAAGTGAAGTAAGTCAGACAAAGACATATATATCATTTATATGTGGAATCTAAAAAAGATACGAATGAACATATTTACAAAACAGAAACAGACTCACAGACATAGAAAATAAACTTATGGTTACCAAAGGCGAAAGGCGGTGGCAGGGCATAAATTAGGAGTTTGGGATTAACAGACACTCACTAGTATATATAAAATAAACAGTAAGGACTTATTGTACAGCATAGGGAACTATATTCAATTAAAAAAAAACAAATCTGAGTTGCCTTAATAAGAGTTCTTTACATAGTCTCTATACTGGTCCTTTATCTCACTTGTCATTTCATTTTGTCACAAAAAATTTCTATGTGGAATAATGTTGAATTTGTAAATCTTTCCCTTTATAGCTTTTTAAAATGTCTTAGAGAAATGTTTCCTACCCTATGATCACAAACATTCATACGTTTTCATTAATACTTCTAGAGCTTTGTGTTTAACATTGGGCCTTAAACTCCAGATGACTTAATTTTAGTGAATGGTATGAAGTATGGGTCTATTATTATTATTTTTAATAAATTTATTTATTTATTATTTTTGGCTGTGTTGGGTCTTCGTTGCTGCGCGTGACCTTTCTCTAGTTGTGGCGAGCGGGGGCTACTCTTTGTTGCGGTGCACAGGATTCTCATCGCGGTGGCTTCTCTTGTTGTGGAGCACGGGCTCTAGAACGCACGGGCTTCAATAGATGCAGTGTGTGAGCTCAGTAGTTGTGGCTCACAGGCTCTAGAGCGCAGGCTCAGTAGTTGTGGCACATGGGCTTAGCTGCTCCGCGGAACGTGGGATCTTCCCAGACCAGGGCTCAAACCCTTGCCACCTGCATTGGCAAGCGGATTCCTAACCACTGCGCCACCAGGGAAGCCCAGGGTCTGTTATTTTTAATTGCTAAGTAACTGTCCCACTCCTATATATTGGTTAGTCTACCAGTTTGAAATATCATTTTTATCACATATATAAGGGTCTGTTTCTGAACTCCAGTTCTGTTGAGTTCATAGTACCACACAGTTTTACTTATCTTCACCAGGTCTTCACAGGGGCTCTAGTCTCATTTAACACACTTGTCATCTACAGCTGTGCAATCTCACCTTTATTTCTAATACTCTGAAGGGCTGGGCAAGAACCTCTAGCCCTTGAACTCAGGTGTGGGGTGGGGGAATGTCAACGTTGCAGTGATTGAAATAACATGTCCTTACTCTCCTTTGGCCTTTACTCCCAAGAGACATCCAGCTGGACACCAGTAGCCTCAGTGCTATTTATTGAAAAGAGCAGAGAAGAGAAAGTACAGGTCCCCTAGGGACAGGATGGAACAAAACAAGCAGTGCAAGTATGCCTCCTGCTCAGCATATTCTCTTGTTGCCCCACTGGGCCATCTTGTTGTTGATGGGCATCTTAAAGAAGCGGTCAGACTGCATGTAGGCAGCTATTTTCTCCAAGGCCTGAAGGGAAAGCACACCAAACCTTAAAAAGACTCTAACCCAGCCAAAAGACCCATTCCAAAACAGCAACACTCACATGCTGCCTGACTCCAGCCCCAAGCCCCTCACCCCTGCCATTTCTTGTACACAGTGCCTTCAAGGTATAGAAGCCAGGGCCTTCCCAAGACTTAAAGGCTTAGAGGTGTCCAACCTTGATTCCTTTAGGCAAAAGCTGGTGTTGGGCAAGAATCTACCACAATGGGGTCCCTTGGGGCCCGGGGGAGTCTGTTTTTGTAACAGAAAGGTGCAGGGAGCATCACCTCAAAACGGCACATGAAAGCCTTCAGATTTGGAAATTCATCCAGGCACTTGGGCTCAAAGATATGGTTCTGATCTAACACATCATAGGTGAGGAAATCCACATAGGTGAGCTAGAGGGACGATAAGATCATCAGGTCTGGGGAGTTCATTAACACCTGCAGAGATAGAAAGGGATCCCCTCCTTTTCCTTTCTTCCTACCTTTTCCCCTGCAAACCATGAGTATTTCCCCAGGAACAAGGAGAACTGTTTCAGCTGTCCAGGTAGCTGTTCCAAGTACTGAGGCTTCAGTTTTTCCTGGGAGAGAAGTAAAAGGGAAAGTGAGAATAGCTGTCATCATCTGCATGCGAATGGAGCAGAATTAACACTTGGGTTCCTAAATGCTCCTTTTTCCTGATGCCTTCCTGCTAAGGAAACTCACGTGGTCAGGGTTGTAGCAGAGTTGTGTCAGTTGCATGCGAAAATCCATTATTTGGTTCTCCATCATGTCCACTCGAATCTTTTCTTCTTCAGTCTCACCACCTGTAGGCCAAACTGTCATTTGGCCTTATCCACCCCCAGATGAGCAGCCCTCACCTCACCAGCCCTACCCCACTCACACATATTGTGCTTGCGGGCGATATAGCGCAAGATGGCATTGCTCTGGGTGATCTTGTTCTTACCGTCCATGAGATAGGGCAGCTGGAAGGAAAAGGACAGGCCAAATGAACAACCTGACTCTCTCTTGCCTACCTGCCTCTCTCTCCTGGGAAAGATAAGACTTGCAGGGAAGTGAACAGTAGAGAGAAGATGCTGTGTCAGGAGAAAGAAGAGAGTAAGCAAAAGTTAGTAACTGGGTCCGCACCTGATTCTAGACAGGGGTGCTTAGTGTGTGTGTGTGTGTGTGTGTGTGTGTGTGTGTGTGTGTGTGTGTGTGTGTGTGTCCGCGTATGTGCACGCCATGGACCCTTTCTTTCTTTTTAAAAAATTATTTATTTTTGGCTGCAATCCCACTGGGTCTTCATTGCTGCACGTGGGCTTTCCTTAGTTGTGTCTAGCGGGGGCTACTCTTCGTTGCAGTGTGTGGGCTTCTCATTGCGGTGGCTTCTCTTGTTGTGGAGCACAGGCTCCAGGCGTGTGGGCTTCGGTAGTTGTTCTGTGTGTGTGTGTGTGTGTGTGTGTGTGTGTGTGTGTGTGTGTGTGTGTGTGTGTGTGTGTGTGTGTGTGTGTGTGTGTGTGTGTGTGTCCGCGTATGTGCACGCCATGGACCCTTTCTTTCTTTTTAAAAAATTATTTATTTTTGGCTGCAATCCCACTGGGTCTTCATTGCTGCACGTGGGCTTTCCTTAGTTGTGTCTAGCGGGGGCTACTCTTCGTTGCAGTGTGTGGGCTTCTCATTGCGGTGGCTTCTCTTGTTGTGGAGCACAGGCTCCAGGCGTGTGGGCTTCGGTAGTTGTGGCACATGGGCTCTAGAGCACAGGCTCATTAGTTGTGGCCCACGGGCTTAGTTGCTCCGTGGCATGTGGGATCTTCCCAGACCAGGGCTTGAACCCATGTCCCCTGCATTGACAGGCGGATTCTTAACCACTGCGCCACCTGGGAAGCCCGGGACCCTTTCTTAGAACAGGTTTTTAAATGCATAAAGCAAATTACATATATTTACACGATTTATATAATATTAAAATAACAAAATTTTAAGAGTAATATGTGCCTATGAATGCATTAAATAACAAGAGGTAATAACTATCATACTTTCAAAATATGATAAGTGTAAATAATATTTATTTATAATATCTGCAACACATTAATATAATACAAAAATATCCATTTTCTACTAGTGACAAAGTCACAGGCATGGCTAATAATCAAGGTCACTGATTGCCTATACTCACAACAGAAGGAATTGTTAACTTTTAGTTAGTAGTTAGTGGAAATGAAAATGTAATTTTTTCTTCATCTAAGTTCAAGGACCCCTGAATTCTATCTATTCTATCCAGATTAAGAGCCCATATTCTAGATCCCCTTAAAATAGAGAGGAAAGGAGCAAGGATATACTTGAAGGCCTTCCCTTCTGTCCCCTCTTCTCCTAAAGCCACCTACGTTAGGAAAATCCAGGTCTAGTTTGAATTTCATATCCAGCCACTGGCTTTTATCATAGTCAGGAGCTGTAAGAGAGAGAATGAAGTCGGATCCAACCTCCTTAATATCCGACCTGAGGAGAGTGGAAAGATCTAAAGACACACCCTAATTCCAATACCTCACATACCCAGGCCCCCAAAGCTTAACCATTACTCATAAAATGTTAAGACAGGGTTGGGCTATGGCAGAGGGAGAATCCCCAGCTCTCTCCCCACACTGGACACAGCAGAGAGCTCCCAGGTGATTGGGGCATAAGTCCCACCCGACCTCGTCGTGATGCCACCCTCAGGGCAGAAGAAGACAGGGACAGTTGGAGGGCCTGCTCGCCTTAGCGCGGCATCGCACTGGCACCAGAGGGGCATTACCTTCCCCGCACGTGTATCTTTTCTCTTCATAGGCTGTATCCGTGAACTCCAGGAGCATGCGGATGGGATGCGCCAGCTGGGGAGTAAAAAAGCTCCCCGTCAGCATCTGCACAGCTCCCAACGGCACCCCCAAACCCCGCCTGCCAATGCCCCCGCCCCCTTCCGGCCCAGGGTTGCCCAGACGCTGCATCCCGACGAGGGGGTAGTTAAGCGGCTCCTGAGACCTACCCCGTTGGGCTTGCTGCCCTCAGCCCCTCTCCCCAAGGCCAGCGTATCCAGAGGCGGGGCAGGGGTTGGCCTCCGCGGCCCAGGAGCTCGGCTGGGGCCGGCCGCGCTGCGTTAAGCGTCGCGGCGTAGGAGGTTTGGCCCCCGAGTAGAACCCCTTCTCTCGGAGACCACTGACTGTGAGCCCCCGGCCACCTCCGCGTCCGTCTACGAGACAGAGCGTCTTGGCAGTTGAGACGGCACTCACCCCGCGAATATCCCAGTAACCCAGAACCATGGTCGACTTCAACGACATTTTGCTGCTGCGTGCCTTCGGGGACTAGGGGTAGATGGCCAACGAGAGGGGCTTTATACCCGACGTAAGTAGGTGGCACCAACGTGCGCGCCTGACTCCGCCCCCACCGTCGTTTTCCCCTCCCACCGAGCGTCCGCCTGGCCACGCGCAGGCGCGACTTCTGCGGTCCCTGGGGTTGGGGGCGGACCATCCCCGGGCTAGGCAGGGGAGGAGAGTGACCCGGACCTGGGTTTGGGTCTCTGCGTTCTCAACGCGTGAAGCCGAACTGTGTTTGTTTACTAGTGTCAGTTAGGGTGGGAGGAGCCCTAACAGCCTAGGCGGTGAGGGCCCTGGTTAACCCGGGAGAGTGCGATTCATGCCATAAATATTTATCTAGCGGGGGTGGGGGGTTTGGGGGGAGGTGGGCAAGAACCAGGAGGCGACTGAGACTGACCACCAGGGAATCTCTATCTTTGGCGTGTGCATTGAGAGTGGATGGGGAGGAGTTCGGAGCTGCTTGTTAGGTGTCTGGCCTGGCCTCTACAGCACAGCCATTTAGAACACAGAGCCCCCGTGTTCTAAGACCCCCTAGCCTGGGTTTGGGAACTCACATTTCCCCCTTAGTTTGGCTGAAGCAAAGATGAGACTTTTTAAAAGGACAGTTCACTAAAAGAAGAAAGGAAAAAAGTACAAATACATTGGGACAGACGGATTTATAATGCCTGGATTTCTCCTCCTAAGATAACAGGCCAGTCACAAATTAACTTGGGTATAAGACTAACAGTTATGGAACACCTATGATATGCTAGTCAATAGTCTAGGTATTTCACGTATGTTACTAATTTATTGCAATTTAAGCTTAACAACAACTTTGTGAAGTAGGTTTTATGCCCATTAAGATTATCGAGGGCTGGAGAGGTTGGGTGAGTTGCCTTCCTAGGTTCAAATTTCCTTGGGTGGCCTGGGATTCAAACCTAGGTCTGTCAGCCCAATTTGTGCTAGTTCCTTTGTGCTTGGATATACAGACAGTCTCACCTCATCTCAGTCCTTGCTGGGAAATCTGGGGAGCATACTTTTTTAATCTGGTTCTGGAGGGTTTCCCTGTTTCTAGGACTCCTTCAGCTCCATGAAGCCCCAGAAGGCAATGTGTCAATATCTCCTCTCCCCATTCCCCCAAATTAACTTTTCTGGTTAACTTTTGCCCTTGAAAGTCAAACCTTAAGGGTCTCACTTTTGTTCTATTTTGTGAGGGAAAATGTTTGCTTTCTTATTGAGTGTTACCAGCTAAGAGAGATGATTTTCAGAGGCCAGGAACTTGAGGGGATGACATAGGCAGTCGAAAAATACAATATTCTGGCAGTGTTAGGGTCATGGACAAATTCAATTAGAGAGACTAAGGGAACATCTTAAGGACCCTTAATCCATAAGTACATCAAGCCTTATCTGTAGACTAAATCAATGAAAGTACAACCTCTGTTTTGTAGGGAGGGCAGTCTGTGGCAGTTCTGAGATTAAAGAAGGCTATGTATACTAAATATTAGAAGCCACAGACAGTCCAGGCTCTTCACTTAATGTTTGAGAGAAAAGGAAGCCAGAGAGTGAAACGACTTGCCAGAGTTCACACAGGCAGTCCAATGTTCCAGTCTAGTGTTCCCTATGCTCTGCCACTAAAGAGACAAGCTGGGGAGGGGGCTCAAAGTTAGCCCACCCAACAGGAGGGGACAAAATATTAGAAGAGAAAGTTGCCACGTAGAACGTGGACCACTCGACATGCTTTTTTAGTGCGTCTCTGGATCATCAGCCAGTATGGCTGATCAAAACCTACCACTGTCAGCCCCCGTACTCCTTGCTCCTGTGAAGTGTTGTGCCCTCAACTGTGCTGGGTGCCTTGGAATATACTGGAAGAAATGTACACAGAAGGATAAAGATGTCAAGGATAGCCTTATTTTGGAGTTTGTTTAGAAAGTAAGGAGAGCTTGGACCATAATTCTCAAATTCTGGGTCAGCTCCAGTGAATTCCCACTCACATTCAAACAGTCTGGCCCAGTGATGGATGTAGGGCTACTGCTGTTTCATGCCCAGTGTCCCAGCTCTTCCTGACTCTCTGCCTTTGGCCTCCATCAGGGCCAGAGGAAGCTGCAAGAGAGATGCATGACAAGCTTGAAGATACTTTTATTGGGGAGGAGGGGGGCTAAACAGAGTCCTGACAAACCTAGGCTTAAGTGCTCCAGGCTCAGGAAAGAGATGCAATAAATAGGTGGCAAGTGGGGAGAGCTCTCAACACAGCAAGAAGGGGCACCATTTGTCTCAACCTCTGGGCTTGCTCATCTTCTTTGCTGTGTGAGCTGGGGTGTGGGGTTGGCTGCAACCTGGGGGCCTGAAAGAAGAATTTTCGGGGCTCTAAAGAGTTATCAGATCCGCCATCTTGCTTGTGAGAAAGTCTTGGTCTTGGAGGTGTTTGAGTTGCTGCCTAAGGGTTCATCTGAGGAAAGAAAAGGTTGAGGTGAGGCTGGTGGCAGGTGAGGGACCCCAGAGCTGATGCCAGCAATCAGCTAGGAGCTTCAAGGCATGCCTGAGCACATGAAATCAAGCCCCTGGGGGACTGTCCTGTGGCCAGACCTGACACATTGAGTGCCACCCCAGGGTTGGGGCTGCTGGCTTGTCCACCTGACACTCTCACTCAGGGATCATCCCACACTTCCAGCGGGGGTCAAGATCCCAGGGTGGCCTCACCCCCAGCATCCTTCTGACAGCCTCCAGCCGTGCCAGGACCTGTGGGGCCTCCTGGGGACACAGCATCTGTAGCTCCCTAGGGCTCATGTGAAGCAGCTGGCGCCCCGTCATGGACCCGAGAGTCTTCACTGTGCTGGGAACAGAAACAGCAGAAACTGTCAGTGGTGGGGCGGAAGGATCCGGCCTGGGTGTCTGGGTGGAGAAAGGACTGTTTGGGCTTGGACACTGGGGTGACAGAAGAATTCACAGAAAGGGTATCTGGAGGTCAGGGAGTAAGATAAACATATTGGCTGAAACTAATTTCATAGCTCCTGAGGTTGAAGGGAGAAGTGCCCTGGAAGAGACGCTTGTGATGGGGATGGGTGCCTGATTATTATCTGAGCCCTTTACAGAGGTAAAGCCATGGGACTTGGCACTCACACAGTGGAGAAGTTCTCTGCCCGCAACCAGGCTGTGACCTCCTCAGGCCTTGAGCTAAGTCGAAGCCCTGGAGCCTAGAATCAGGGGAAGTGGGGGTCAGAGGCCATCTCATCTCAGAGCCACCTACAGCCACCATCATCTGGGTCCCTTCTCTGGGCTTCCATCAGATCACTTGTCTCACTCCATGGTTCGCTTGTCTGATAGGCACAAGGCTTGTTCTCTGCTCTGGTCCCACGAATAAACTCAGGATACAGTAAGCGTGTGATAATACTGATTAAGTTGAACCGGGACCATCTCCTCCACTTGTCACTGGATCCTCCCTGCCCCCACCTCTGACTCAGGTTTTATAGCTTCTGAATAGTCTAGGCTGGGTAGTACCTGAGGGGGCAACTCGCTCTGGCTTTCAGGGAACTCCGACTGCAGGGGCTCCAGGATGTTGCTGGGGATGTAGCCGCTCTGTCCCACTTCATTCTTCACCAGCCACCACCGCTTGCTCTGGTCCAGAACCTGCCAAGAGTCACTCCAGTGGTGACCGGAGCCTCTGTCCGACCAGCCTTGCCCCTCCCCCACCAGGCTTTCTCCCTCCTGGCCCTTTCCCACCTTCCCTCTCCCTCTCTAGGCCACCCACTCCATGCTCCCAGTAGCTCCCACCAACCACCACCTCCTTTTATCAGCTCAAGCCCATGCCTCACCTCCAGTACCTCTCCCTGGACCACAGTCAGTTCCCGTGGGTTCCTAGCTTCAAACTCATATAGCACTTTCATTTTCAGGGCTGGCTTGACAGGTCCGGGTCTGGAGGGCACAGGGTGGGGTCCTTGGTTGTGTGTCTCCTCTTGAGCAAAGTGCGAGTTGCTCCCTAACCTAGGGCTTCTCCCACAACCCCCGGAGACAGAGTCAGGATGGCCGGAGAGTGGGGCCTCAGAGACTGGGCCCCTGTCTCAGGCCCAGAGCCCCAGCTATCTCCCTCTTGGAGTCTAACAGTGACTTTTGGGCTTCCACAGATTTTGAGGGCAGGTCCTTGTTAGGTGGGCTTGGGGTGTGGGTTTCTACAAGCAGAAAGGGTCTGAAATGTTGATTTCTCAAGACTCTTCCAGCAGTGGAATTTTCTGTATCTGAGCTCTCCTTTGAGCACTTAATACTCAAGCTCTGGGAAGTCAGAGGTATGTGTGGGGAGTATTGAAAGAAGAAGGGGTTGGAGCCTAGGAAGGTAAAAAACTGCCTCTTCACCCAAGGTAGGGGAGAGATGTGCCTGTACATGTATGTGCCTGTCTAAAAGAGAGCCCAGAGGTCAGTGACATGTAGAATCCACAGATCCACAGGATCAGCCCTGTCCCTCCCTCCCCAGAACCATATGGTCCTGACTAAACTCAGGGCATACCGGAGGGAAGTAGAGTCTTGGTATCTTGAAGGTGCCTGTAGGGGCAGAACAGAGTAAGAGCAGGATGTCAGCCAGTGTGGTGGTAGGGAGGTGGGGTGTGAGACGACAGACCCACCTGCACACAGCTGCCTCATATCCCCTCACCTGTCTGCCCACCACACAAAACCCACCTACCACTTAGGCATCACGTGACCATGGTTTGCACTGAGATAGTGGAAACCAGCCAGAGACTAGGGCTTTGAATAGGAAGGACTCTGTGCTAAGCTCCCCTTACCTGGTAGGAAGGTTCTGGAAGCTGCCAACCATCATAGAATGTGGGTTGGTAGGGTGGGGGCTCACTGCCTGTCCAGTTGGCCCTGGGGAAAGAACAAGGCTGAGTCCACTCTGTGCCAGGCTGTGGGATGTGGAGAGGGCAGAGATGACAGGACCTAGCCTGGGGAATCTTCTAGGTAGTGGAGGACGTGGCCCATGTACACTGATCAAAGGCCCCAGGACACCCACATAGGAGCGAACAGCTAAGCATGTACAAATCCCACAGTGCAGGTATCCATGGGTCAGCCTCACCTCTGCCCGTGAAAGTGCAGACATATCAACACCAGAAGAGATGAGTACTTTATCTCACTGATGGGGGGTTTGAATGAAAGTGGTAGAACCACAGAGCGTTAGGGCTGGAAGACCCCCGCGGGGTCTAACTGGTTATAGTTCCCCAGCAGCAGATCTCTTTCTTTCTAGCGGGTTAGTATGTGGAACTCCCCCTTGTGATCACAGCAGAGCACTCTGGCTGGCTCTAGGGTGGGAGCTGGTACTTGCCACTCAACCTCCCCCTCACCCATTGCCTAGCACGCAGGAGGGGCAGCACTGTTTGTGGTCTCCAGTCATGCTCTGCTTGCCGGCCTGGGAAATGCTAAGTCCCCTCTTCGAGGAAGTCCCCTCCCTACCTCTCGGAGGCAGAGGTGAATGCTTCCTCTTTGCACTGCTGCTGAACTCCAGACACCCTGGATTATAGCTCCTCTCACACTGAATTGCACATGATTCTCACATGTCTGTGTTTCTTACTTATGTTGAACTCCTTGAGAGCTGTATCCATAGTACAGTGCATGGGACACAGGAGGCAGCTAATTTATTCAACGGGGACAAGTAAATTATTCCCCCTTCTGAATCTTTTTTATTGGCTCCTTTTCTTTGCCCTAAAAGCATGCTCAAGTCTTCCCCTGACTCTGTTACTGTGCCTTTTAAGCTGTCATTCTATTACCTTATCTTTGTCCAGTTTTTTGAGGATGTGTCCATATGCCCTGCCTACATTTTCTTACCTCTGGTTCTTTCATTATTCCTTGCAGCCTGCCTTTACCTCTGCCATTACTCTGTTGAAACTAGTTCTTCTAAAGTCCTGATAATCTCCTGACTGCCAGATCCAATGGCCTTGTATGGTCTATATCCTTCTGGATTACCACAGAATTTAGTGTTATTTATAGTTTTGGGTCGATTTGCCTAAAATCAAATAACCTGAATAAAATTTACCTGAAATTTAACTATTTTGAGAGTTTTTACAACTCTTTAGTTATTCTATTTTCTGTGTTTCTGTCTTTCATTTCATTCATTCGTTCATTTTTGGTTACTTTAAGAAATGAGAAAACATCTTAGGCCACATCTGACTTAATTTTATATTTAAAATAATAAACAGAGACAGAAAATAGAATAGAGGTTACCAGGGGCTGGGAAAAGAGAGGAATGGGTACAGAGTTTTGGTTGATTGTTTAATGGGTACAGAGTTTCTGTTTGGGTTGCTGAAAAATTTCTGGAAATGGAT
The DNA here is from genome assembly GCF_002837175.3 of Physeter macrocephalus. Lineage (NCBI taxonomy): Eukaryota > Metazoa > Chordata > Mammalia > Artiodactyla > Physeteridae > Physeter > Physeter macrocephalus. The sequence continues at coordinate 24,254 of NW_021145787.1, read as the reverse complement.
AGTGGTGATGGTTGCACAACATTGTTAATGTACTTAATGGCATTGAATTATACACTTAAAAATAGTTTAACTTTTTTCCTATGTATATTCTACCACAATAAAAGAAGTTGATTACATTAAGTTATAATTGATGTCTTTAGATGAATTGGACACAAAAATCCTTTAATGGGGCTGAATTGGAAAAAAAAAACCCTGCTCATTAGGCAAAAAGAATCCTAGAACCACTGGTTTTTTTTCCCAGTTGATTTCTCTTTCTAAAACCCTCTTCTTGGACTTCCCTGTTGGCACAGTGGTTAAGAATACGCCTGCCAATGCAGGGGACACGATTTGATCTTTGGTCTGGAAAGATCCCACATGCCGCGGAGCAACTAAGCCTGTGCTCTAGAGCCCGCGAGCCACAACTACTGAAGCCCGCACGCCTAGAGCCCGTGCTCCGCAACAAGAGAAGCCACCGCAATGAGAAGCCCGTGCACCGCAACGAAGAGTATCCCCTGCTCGCCACAACTAGAGAAAGCCTGCATGAAGCAACGAAGACCCAACACAGCCAAAAATAAATAAATAAATTTATATTAAAAAACCCAACCCTCTTCTCTCTTGGTTTTCATGCTTCTGCTTTTTTGTTTCTCCTTTTAACTCTCTGGAATTTCTCTTTGCCTCCTTAACCCTGTTTCCTTTCACTGCCTTGAAGTTTCCCCAGGCCCTTCTCCCCTGGGGAGAGCAGACCATGCTTGTTAAAGTGAGCTCTGGGGCTCCCACCGCAGTGCTTACCTCCAGGTGGCCCCAACTATCACTTCTGTACTGACTGTTCTCAAACTCTTGTAGCCAGGTCGGACCTCTCCCCCAAAGCCCAGGCCACCCTGTCTCTGCGAAGGTTCCACTGACATCTCAGCTCAGCATATCCAAGCTGGTTTCATCCTCCCCTCCGCACAGCTCTCATCAATTTGGCCTTGCCGCCCAACTGCCCATCTCACGGTTTCACCCTCATGGAATATCTCTTTCTCTCTTAGCTCCTTGGCTGGTGGGTTGCAACTCTTATTGATGTTACATTTGCAGCATCTCTTACGTCTGTAATTGTTAAAATCTGGGCAGGAATTGAGACAGTTTTCACTTGGTCCTTGACAAAAATGAGAAAAATTTTAGTAGAAGGTTGCCAACTTTCCTTCCTTGGGAAGAATTGTTCTTTTTTCTGAAATAATGCTTTCCTTCAGTGGTGGGTGATGGTAAGTGGCGATTCTGTTTTGTTTTCATTGTTTGTACTTAGCCTAATTAAAAGTTGGACACTCCAGGTAGAGTCTTTCAATTTGTTTTGAGATATTTCATAGAATAGAGGTTACCAGGGCCTGGGGAGTGGGAAGAATGGGTACAGAGTTTTGTTTAATTGTTTAATGGGTACAGAATTTCTGTTTGTTTTAAGACACAATGTAGAGCCTGCTACCTTCTGCCCTGTGTGTCCTGCCCTATGCCCCCACGTCCCTTGCCTCTGATTCATTCAGGCTTTGTCGTCACTTACTGGCTGGTGGTCCAGGCTATGCCCAGCCCCTTCCAGAGGTTACTCTCAAGTGGGCTTAGACAGGACTGCAGCAGATCAATGGCCTTGGTGGTGAGGAGGGGTGAGATCGCTTGGGCTGCTAGGCCAGTCTCAGGGCACTGCTCCAGGATCTGGGGAGGGACAGAAGTTTTCAGGAAGCCTGGGCTCTTGCAGGGCCAGACAGGAGTGGGGAAGGGCCTGGGGTCCCTGGCTTCCCACTTTTGCAATACCACGTTGCCCCAGGCCTGCTCCTTCCTGCCGCCACTGGTGTCCTTGGGGTCAAGGACAGTGCATAGTGGGGATGGTGTCTTGGGGTCAAGGAGAAGAATGTGCTGGGGTGAGCAAGGGGCAGACCCACCCTCTGCCCCCTACTTCCCACCCCGGCCTCTGTCTCATCTTAATTTCAGCATGTCCCTCTGCACCACCCTGTCCTGCCCCGACTCACGGAGTTCAGAATTTGGAAGAGGAGGTGTACAAACTCAGGGGCTCTTGTATCCTGCAGCATCATGGCCAGATTTCCCTGAGGACACAGGGCGAAGCCTGTTACCACCCTTCCTCCCACCCTACCTTCACCAGGACCCCAGGGCCCCGTTGTTCTGGGCCTTGATGGGGAGCCTGGCATTTCTCCAAAAGTCCCAAGAGTGGGGAGAAGCTGGAGAAGCTTGGGATGTCCATGAGACAAGATAGGCGGGGACTGCTGAGGTGGGGTCGGGGAAAGGGCTGGGGAACTTGTGGGGAGCCACATACCAGGAGGTTGAAGCTGTACTTTATCTTCTGGAAGCAGTCGATGTAATGTGCCTCTGTTATCCCTGTAGAGAGAGGTGGGAAGGTGGCGGGTCGCAGATCATCCCAAGACTCTCGCCCCACTCCTCTCCCCTGGCCCTCAGCACTCACCCCCCTGATACTTTATCTTTTTCTTCCCTTGTCTCTTCTTCTTACGACTGGTGTTTGACTGGGCCTCCTTCAGCTTTCCCGTGAATAGCTCGATGTCGCTTAGGATGTGGTTCAGCACCTCCTGGACCCCAAACAACCCATGGCCTGAGTGGGCAGTTAGGCCCACCCTGGAACTCCCAACCCTGACCCCCCGCCCCCTCCTACCACAAGCCCGAGCCTCAGGCCCAGGCCAGGGTCTGATCAAGGCTCCGTGCCCCTCCTCAGCCCAGGCCCTGCCTTGGTCATCCTGGCACCTGGCTCCTTGGGGTGAGGGAGACGACTGGTGTCCTCCCTTGGGCCAGGACCAAAAATCCTCAACGAGCCCAAGACAATCTGCAGTTACCTTATCCCATTCTGGGTCCCCGGGGGATGGAGACCTCCTCGAAGGAGGCGAAGTGAAGGCACTTGACTTTTGGATGCTGGAGTGTTGTGGCAGGGGCCTTGGGGATGGGGGTGTGTCTGCAATGGAAGGGAACCATGGCCCAGAACTTCTTTGATCTTTGATGGGAATCCTCTCCTCCCACCAGCCCCCACGCCCAAACTTACTGTGCTCTGGGGTCATCCAGTGGTGCTGTTCTGGAGGGGGTCCACACTCCAGAGGAGGTACCTGCTCCTTAGGGATCGGCCTTTCCGGAAGAGGCTCCCTGCATCTGTCCTGACCTGGGCGAAGGGCTCCGAATTGGGGTCTGTGAGCACATGATGGGGACACAGCTTTGACAGGGTTCTTGGGACAGAGGCACTGCCCACCCTTCTGCCCCAGGACCCGAGGGTACCACTCCCTCTCTCCAGGAGCCCGACCAGCTCTGCTCCCTGGTCTCCATCTGAACCCTTCCCTGACTCTCCCCTGCCTCAGCTGCCTGCTCTCTGGGACCAGTTCGTCCCACGTCAGCCTCCGAGGCCAGCCTCCGGTGTTCACTGGGCCCAGCCCCAGCCCCTTCCCCATATGCCCATCTGTGCCCTATTTCAGCCTGGCCCCTCCCCAGGTCAATGCCTATGTTATTGGGCCACAGGCTCCTGGGCTCCCCCAGATGTGGGGCAGGGTCTTGTCCACCCAGACCTGAGCTCTGAGGTCCTACAGGTGGGCTGGGGCAGAGGCTGCCTACCTTTGCTCTAGCTCCTCCTCCAGAGCCTTCTGCAGGCTGGTCTTCAGTCGCTCTGCCTGCAGGAAGCAGCAGTCAGACAGGCTGGGGATGGGGGGTCGGGGAGGAGTAGGGGGGTGATGGTTGTGGGATTCCACACCTACTCACCCCCACTTCCTGGCACTGGAAAAGCAGAGTGCTAGTGGCTCGCAGGCCTGAATCCTGCACGGTGATGGACAGGACAGAGTTGTAGGAGCAGGTGTTGAGGGCCACGTCGATGACCTTGATGCTGTCCAGGCGGTAAGATTCCAGTTCCTCCTGGGCCAGGCAGAGAGGTCAGCTGTGAGGTCACTGAGAGCCAGGCTGACTCCTGGGACCTCCTGACCTGGGTATGTATTATGTATGGGGAGGGGTGGTTGCCATGCGGGACATGCATCGATGGTGTTCATGCCTGGTGCTTGCTTTCCCATGGCCTGGGTCAGCTATGATCCCTTGCGGGGAATGGTGGGAGGCTGACCTTTGTCTCGATGTCCAGCAGCTGGAGCCAGCCATCCCTGACCTGCAGGAGCAAGTCCTGGCTCCACACCCGGCCCTGAGCATCCATTTCCTGCAGCTTTTGCAGGGCATCCTTGGGCTCCTGGACTCTCTGCGTCCCCAGCTTACATGTCAGCAGGTGCTGAGGGGAGAGGAGGAGATGCAAGACTGGGAGAAGGTTTGGAGAAGGGGTTCACAGGTGGGAATGCGCAGGGCTGGGGGGTGGGGGAAAGGTGGTAGAGGGGGAAGACATGTCCCTGGCCTCCTTGTTGGGGAGTGCCAGGCAATCCCTATAAAGCACACTTCAAGGGCCAGTGTGATGGCCAGAGGCAGTCAGGCTAGGATGGGGCCCCCAAGTCAGGGTCTGATGGGCTGTAGGAGGGGGTTTAGGACTCTGGAGGAAGGACAGTCATGGCCTTTAACAGTCCAGGCCAGCTGAGGGGGCTAGATCGTGGTAGACGTGGGCTTCAGCTACCCAACAAATAAGTCTGAACTTCTCTGGGTGGGATATATATAGGATGCTCAAATTCTGTCCCCGGCTTCCTTTGCCCTCTTTGGAATCACCACCCCAGCCTGGTCCATCTCCTTCCCGACCTAACGTTCCTGTCTCCATGCGTTTTCTCATGCTGTTCGCCATGCCCAGAAGGCGTGTTCCACTTCTGCTAATCCATCACCTCCCAGTCTCTCAGGAAGAAGTCAAGCCCCCCTGCTCCCTGATTCTTGCCCAGAGAGGTCCATACTGACCTCTGTCTCCACTCAGGCCCTTGCCCCGTGCTAGTCTGATCATTCCAGCAGTGTTTTTATCCTTGAGGAGACCCCTCCCTTCTCCTATCCAAACATTGCCTTCTCAAGTCACAGTCCTGCCCCTCACCCTCCCCTCCAGGCCCTTGTTGGGGGGAGGTCGTCTGCCTCCTGCCCCTTGATCCCACCGCACTGCCCTCTGCATAGCTCCAGCTCCTCTCCCAGTCCACACGGCTGGCGTATTCAGGAGAGCTGACATCATGAGCAAATGCCCTGGCACCCTGGATGTGCCTCCTCTTGCTGTTGCCTGCTAGAGCTAACCGAAGCCAGTTCCTCACCCCCATCCCTCCATGAAGCCCAGCGCTCCTGGGCCCAGCCCAGCTGGCTGGGGGGCCCTGACCTCTGCCGCCCTCTGGAGCCTCCAGACGGTTGCTCCAGCATCCCTCGCTGCTTCTTCTTTCTCCGGGAGGGCCCAGGGGCGGTTTCTACCCCAGACCTTCAACCTGACCTGGTGTCTTCTCTTCTCTGCCACACCCTTCCAGTCTGAGCTTTTGCTGTGGTGTCAGCAACTCTCCAGGCAACTAGATGTGGCAGAGCCAGTGTTGTCTTCCCACGCAGGGCCAGAGCTTCCATTGTAGGCTCTAAGCTGCGCAGGCCTGCCCGGGGAGCCCAAGCCCAGAAAGCTCCGCTCTCAGACAGTGGTCCTTTCAAGTCCTCACCCGGGGACCACTAACCTCACACATTCCTTCCTCCAGCTGTGCCAGATCCTGGGCAAAGAGCAGTTTCCTGGGGCAGGGGGTGGACTGGGAGACAGGCGGGGATGGGGTGGTGGCAGGTGCCTCCTGACCCATCCCCTCTGCTGCTTGTTCCTGCCCGGGGATAGGACGTCCACCACCTCAACCTCTAGTCTGGCCTTCACTGCCCATCTTCCTTCCCCACATTTAGCAGATGCTCAGTTACGCTTGCTGGACCCGAGCCCACCTGCTCTGACTGGGTCAGGCCATTGGCTTCTGTGGCAGAGACTTATCTCAGATGTCTGTTTTTTTTGTCAGGGTGGTGGACACACGGGAAAACTTGGGTTGAATCAGGAAACTGTCTGGGGCCCCCGGGTTACTCACCTCCACCCTGTGCTGCAGGTGGGTGGGCTCTGAGGTGAGATTCTGCAGGTACTCCTTCCGGTGCACTGGCGTGGCCCAAAGCAAGGGCGTGGGGGCAGAAGAAGGAGGTGAGATGTATACAGCAATAGGGGTTGGTCAGCGTGGCGAGGGAGGGAATGGGGGCAGGGGGTTCAGGGAGCTCAGTGGGAGGGAAGGGGAGAGGGCACTGGAGGGACAGCTTACAGTAAATGGCTCTGCTGCTGGGCCGGGACATGTTGACGCTGCTGAGATGACTCCCTAGAAGCCAAAATGAACGGAAGAGACAGCAATCAGGGCTGGGGAGAGGGATACCGGGGCAGAGCTGGGCGGGACAGCTGTTGCAGCCCATCCCTGACCCGGGTCTGAGGCTTGGAACACAGGTCTTTCTGGATCCTTCTCCAGATGTACCCTCTGCTGAGGAGCCCTCCGTCTTGGCTGGGCCATGGAGGCCCCCAGGCAGGCTCCCAGCTTCCCATTATTTGGCCAGTAAAGCTCATTCCAATGGGCTCAGAAAAGCTGGGTGGACAGGAACTTGGGACCAGATCCCATCCTGGGCCTGAGTGTAAAAGATGCCAGATGGGTGTGCCTAGCTTCTGGAGGGAAGGAATTAGGGTCAGCAGCCTTCCCTGCCAAAGCAAGACTCTTGTCCAAGCCTGTTTCCATTCTGCAAATTAGGAGGAGGCCAATGTTGGCTCTTAAGCTGGGGACGCACTCAGGAGGGGTGTATGTGTGGGTGTATGTGTGTGTGTATGCACGTGCATTTGTACGCACATTTATGATGGGGCTCTGTAGGATGTGTCAGTGATCTGTACTTTCCTGAATGTCTTACTAAATCTTCTGTCTCTTTCCATTCTCTGAACCCTCTGGTCAGAGTCCCTCCCCAAACAACCCTTTAAATTCCAGCTCAAGGGAATAGACATTTTTCCAAAGAAGACATACAGTTGGCCAACAGGCACATGAAAAGATGTTTAACATCACTAATTATTAGAGAAATGCAAGTCAAAATCACAGTGAGGTATCACCTCACACCTGTCAGAATGGCTATTAACAAAAAGGCAAGAGAGAAAAAAAAGTTGGTAAAGAAGTGAGGAAAAGGGAACCCTCGTGCACTGTTGGTAGGAATGTAAAATGGTGCAGCCACTGTGTAAAACGATATGGAGACTCCTCAAAAAATGAAGAATAGAGCTACCATATGATCCAGCAATCCCACTTCTGGGTATTTATCCAAAGAATATGAAATACACTCCCCTGTGTTCATCATGGCATTTACAATCGCCAAGATATGGAAACGACCTGAGTGTCCATCAACAGATGCAGGATAAAGGAGATGTTGTATATACAATGGAATTAGCCATAAAAAAGATGAAATCTTGCCATTTGCATGGACCTTGAGAGTGTTATGCTAAATGAAATACGACAGAGAGAGAAAGATAAATAACGTATGATTCCACTCTTTTGTGGAATATAAGAAACAAACAAACGAAACAAAATATATAAACAGACCAAACCAAATGAAAATGTAGATACAGAGAACAGAGTAGTGGTTACCAGAGGAGAAGGGGCAGGAGGGAGGGGCAAATGGGTAAAAGGGATCACTGTTGTGGTGATGGATAGAAATTAAATTTTTGGTGATGAGCATGCTATAGTGTATACAGAAGTAGAAATATAATGTTGTGCACATGAAACATATAATGTTATAAACCAAGGTTAAGTCAATAAAAAAAAATCTAAATAAATAAATAGATTCCAGGTTAAGGATCACCTCCTCAGTGAAGCCCTCCTTGGCCACCCCACTCCACCCTGCCCATCATCCTAATGCCACACCAAACCTTGTACGTTCCTCTCTAACAAGAGCAGCCACCCTGGTTATAGTGCTGTGAGCCTAATGCCAAGTGCCTTATGAACCTTATATCATTTAATTTTCACTACCATCGCTTATACTTCCGTGGCCCTATGTGCTGAGCACTGTTCTACAGATGTTACCCCCCTCAACTCATTTAATCCTCAGAACAACCTTGCTGGGTAGGTTCTGTTATTATGCCATTTACCAGATGAGGATGCCGAGGTTCAAAGAGGGTAACAGCCCTGAGATCTCAAGTAAGTATTCGATAGAGAATGAACCCAGCCGTGTCTGACTGCAAACTCCATGCTTTAACTGTCTATATATGTGCCTCTGTCACTGGGCTGTGACCTCCTGAGGATGGACTTATCTTGCCACTGCTGTCCACACAGTGCCCTCCTGGCATAGAGGGGGTCTAGAATATGTATATGTTGAAACAGAATGGAAGTAAATGAGGTGCGTGCGTATGTGCAGCGTGGGGTGGGAGTTAGCTGAGTGTGTGGGTCAAGGGAATGTGTTACTTTAATGATGTAGGTATGCATCACGAATAGGGGCTCAGTTCCGTGGGTGTCCGTGCATCTGCGTGGTGCCTCTGAGTTGTTCAGAAACCCTGGAATATCCTGGGCAAAGTGTCAGAGAGCAGCCCGCACCCCTGTTACTAGGACTGTTATGAAAATAGCAGAAGAGCTGATAAGATGACTCAGTGCTGGGGAAATGGTTGCTAGTAAACAATTAAGGGATTGTGGCTAGGTCTCTGTTTTCCTTGTTTGGGAGGAACCCTTTCCTCTCCAAGGGTAAGGGGGCACTAAAATCTGCTCTCCCTCTCCCCAGCTGCACCTCTCAGGCTGCAACACTCCCTGCTTCTAGATCCAGAACACAAAGAAGAGAAAATGAAAGGCGTTTCGGTTAGCCCCCCTCCCTACCCACCAGCCACCTCACACAAGGATGGTCCCTGTGGGTCTCTGTGAGCAGGTCCAGGGAAACATCTGCTGTTCAAGATCTTGATGACACAGGCAGGGGGTGGGGGGATCCTCAAGGTGGGGCGTGGGGATGGGGGGATGAAAGGTGGGGGGGTGGAGGAGCGAGGGCATCCTTGCCCCTGGGAAGGGGGGATCTGTGGCAGCCCAGTTTCCCCATTTATCCCCCAAATTTAGGGACCTGGAGCAGGGAAGGAGTTCGTGTCTGCATCACGGACCCTGGGAGAAGCAGCCCAGAGATGCGGCTGGAGCCCTGCCCCCCCGCCCTGCTTCCTGGCTGGCTAGCCCTTGGCTGAGTCCCAGGCTCTTCTTAGGGCTGCTCGTCCTGGCTACATCTGACAATGGGCAGGAGACCCTGGCCTGGGAAGCCTCACTGAGTTGCGTCCACCGCCCCGGCATCCCCCACAGCTTGGCTGGGCCCTGATCTCCCCGAGGGCCAGTCCCTTACCTGGGTCGCAGTGAGGCCTGGTGTCTGGTCCCCCCGAAGGGGCAGTTGTTTGAGCTGGTGGCCCGGCGCTGGTGGTGAGAAGGCAGCAGCTTCTCTGCTAGAGGCGCAGCCACAGGCAGAGGCCCTGTGATCAGGCGAGCCCTGACGTCGCAGACAGGTCTTAATGCTGGTGAGGCCATGAGGCAGCCACACCTGTGCTCTTTGGACTTTGATGGGTGGGCAGACCTCCTAGGCCACCACCTGCCCAGCACCAAAGCCTGGGCCTGTGGCAATGCCTGCGCCGACATGTGTCCCAAGGTTAGCCAGAATCCTGCTTCCCAGCGTCCTCCTCTGCTTGTCTCTGCTGTTAGTGTGTGGCCCCCTCTTCCCTCCCCCTTTGGGTACCTCCTCTGAGGCCCCAGGTCAGCAACAGGCACCAGGGCTTGGACCAGAAGGAGAGGGCGCCCATGGCTCGGGAGAGTCTGGCTTCTGTGGTCAGGGCACAGGCGGCTGGAGGTGGGCCCCGGCCTTGGGGGCAGCTGTGGGCTGGCACGTGTGCCTGCGCGTGCTGCGCATGTGGGTTCGTGTGGGTTCGCGATCGTGTGTGCCCAGGTGGTGCCTGCGAGCAGGATGTGGAGTTTGTGAGAGCAGATGAAGGCTGCGGGCTGGGGCCACCATGGGCATTAGGTGGGGGGATAAGACTTCTTCCTAGCAGGGCCCACCTCATTCTGCCCTTTCTTCTTTCCCCTCTGACCCAGCAGGGAGCCCTCTCCCTCACCATTCTTGCTCTTCCACTCTTTCTTGCCCTACCTTACCCCATGCCCTCAGACCTCTGGTTGAGCCTGGGTGGCTTCAGCAGAGATAGGAAACTGAGGTCTGCCTCTGTGCCTATTCATGAACTTACCCTGTCCTCCTGCTTCATGGTATTTAAAAGCCTTCCTTGGCACCCAGGCTGCCTGCCCTCTGGGGGCTCACAGTCTAACAAGGGAGGTAGGGTGTAAACAGGGAGCGAGGCAGGAGGGGAGAGGAGGGAGGGAAATGCCCGTGTCCATGCGGTGGTGGGTCTCGTGGGCAGAGACCCCGGCCCCGTCGGGTTAGGATCTGTGCTGGAGAGCCCTGTGGTCTGGGGGCAGAGCCAGCACGCCCACCCTTCACTTCCTTGGGTCCATTCCAGGAGATCTCAGCTTCCTCCCCTGCCCCCACTCCAGCCAACACCGCCCTGGATGGCCTGGAGTCCAGGAAGGGGATCCTGGTCGGGGGCCTTCCCCACTTAAGAGAGTCCACTGGGCAGCCAGCTTTAGGGGCCCAGGGATCAGGTGGCTGCTGAGCCAGCCCCCACCCGTAGCCACATGGGACCAGCTCTCCTGACCTCCCTGGCTGTTCTGTTCCCTGGGTCTCAGCCTTTTGGTCCTTCAGCTTCTTTCCAGATAGGACAGCCTGTCCCTTCGTTGCCTCCCCCAGTCCCGGCCCCAGCCCCGGCCCAGGTGCCCAGCCAAGTCTGTGTCTCTTACTCAGCTCAGGCCAGGCCCTGTCCTTCCCACAGGCTTCTCCCTGTTTTCGCATTCAGGAGCCAGCACAGCTGGCACTCTCATGGAGGATGGGGGAGGGGGCTGGGGGAGGGGCACAGCCCATTGCAGAAATCCGTGTGAAATCTTCAGGTGGAGAAACAAAGAGCTCCATCTGCATCCTCAGCATCTTGCATCTGCAGGGGCCTGTAGGAGTGCCCTTGGGAGCAGTGTGGGTACCCTTAGACAGGAGCCCTTTGCAGCTTGGGTGGGGCTGGGCCTGGGGCTTCTTCAGTGCCAGGCATTGTGGAACCACTCCAGGGAAGAGGGGCATTAAGAGAGAGGGAGAGGCCAGGCCCCTCATCCCTGGGGACTGGGGGACCAAACTGATGCTTTTGCACAAAGAAAGCTCCAAGTGTCAAAGCAATTCTTTGGCAAAGTAATCCTGGCTGGGGCACCAGGAGCCAGGACACAGGTGGGAGGGGAAGGGATTAGGGACTCATTTCATTCATTCACTCATTCATTCATTCATTCACTTATACATTCACTCCACAGCTATACACTGAGGGCTTCCTCTCTGTCAGGCACTGTGCTACATGCTAGGGACACCTTGGAGCTCAGCTTGAGTTCAGTGTCTCCCTCCAAACCATCCAGCCTCTCGTCCCACGTTCCCAGCTCAGCAAAGGCACCAACACCAGCCAAGCATCCAAGCAGGGCACTGGGGACACCCCAAGTCCTCCCTCAGCCCCTGTACCTGGCCCATCACCCATCCTGTGGGTCCCATCTCCTTAGCAAGTTCGTACAGATCCATCTTCCTGCCACCCCACCGCCGAGGCCTGAGTCCCCCGCCGCTTGTCAAATTGTCTGCCTGTGACGGTGCCGGAGTCTCCTACCCTCCCTGCCTCCAGTCTTGTTATTAGTTCCCCTCCTCCTTGCAGACAGGGGATCTTCCTTAACTGGGAATTCGATCATTCACTCCTCTGTCTAAAACCCATCGCTAACTCCCTGCTCATCTCAGGATAAAATCCAAATGCCTTATCATGGCACTTAAAAAAGATGCACAAATTTATTAAAACTTGAAGATATCTAACAATTTATTGGATAAATTCTTATTAACTCTAGGAAACCTAGAAGGTCCAGGAATTCAATTTCAAAGGATTTAGAAAGAATTCCTTCTAAAAGCTTTCACTATTACATTCTTTGTTAAACTGGGCCTTGGATCACTTTGCCCCTGAACCATCGCCTTGATAAACGAGTCAGCAGCAGCGCATGAAATGGTGGCGAGATGAGAGACTCGTATTCTCTCTTACCCAAATGTAGCAAACAGCGCCATAGGTCCTACTTAATGGAATAGGAGCTTCATGAGCTTGAGGCTCCTGCCTCTGATTATGGCCTTATCTCCCCCTACTTCCTGCCACTTGCACTTTACACTCAGCTTAGAGAATGATTTGTGATTCCTAGACACGTCATGCCTTGGTACCTAGCTACCTGCCGTCCTCTCTGCCCGTGGGAAAAGCTCACTATCCTTCGTGTCTACCCGTAAGTTCTGCCTCTTCTGGAAGCCTTCCTACTGCCCAAGACTGGTGGGGACTCTGGCCCTGGGTTCCCAGATGCCTCGTACACACGTCCCTCCACTACTTCAGGTGTCACCTTGAGGGGTATGTCCCCATCAGACTGGAATGCCTGAGACCCCAGGGTAGTTTATTACCACAGTCTATAGAGGAGAGGAGGACCTGTGGACAAATACATACACTGTGGCATCCCAGGCACAAAGGACCATACTCTGTTTGCGGGCATCAGAGAAAACTTCCCAGAGAAGGGGATGCTGGGGACAGTGCTTAAAAATCATGTAGGAGTTTGGCCCAGCAATGAAGTGGGAAGGGAATGCCAAGTGGAAGGAGTAAATATCCTGTTGGATGGGTGGGTGAAATGGAGTATTAGAAACTGGGAATGGCCAGAGTGTGTGTGTGTGCGCGTGTGTGTGTGAGTACGGCAGGCAGGTGGTGGCAGGTGACAGGGGATAAGTGTGTCTTTATCATCTGGTAGTAAGTGGAGTCACTGAACGCTTTTTTTAAAAATATTAATTTATTTATTTGGCTGCGTTGGGTCTTCGTTGCTGCGCGCGGGCTTTCTCTAGTTGCGGTGAGCAGGGGCTACTCTTCGTTGCGGTCTGCGGGCTTCACATTGCAGTGGCTTCTCTTGTTGCAGAGCACGGGCTCTAGGTGCACGGGCTTCAGTAGTTGTGGCTTGTGGGCTCTCGCAGGCTTAGTAGTTGTGGTGTACGGGCTTAGTTGCTCCACGGCACGTGGGATCTTCCTGGACCAGGGCTGGAACCCGTGTCCCCTGCATTCCAGGGAAGCCCCTCATTGAAAGCTTTTGCACAAAGGTGTGACAAGGATGTCACTGGTCCCTACCTCCCGGGAGGGCCCTGCCACTTGCTGGTTCTCAGGGCATAGAGAGAGGCTGCTGAGGAATGGGGGGTAGGGATGGACCCAGGTGCACAGGTTTTAGACTGAAGGGGCCAAGGAGCCCCTCCAGGCTACCCTGGCCTGGCCCGGGAAGCAGGCCTGGGCTTCTCGGAAATTCCAGAGCAGACCCTGATCGGTAGTGGGGATCTCTGGAGGGCTCTGGGGAAAGAGAGCTCTGCTTTCATGTAGAGTAGTGAGGGAGATAGGCCAGGGCTCTGATTATTTGGGGAGAGAGGCCAATTTGTGGCTGAAAGGCCTCCAGCGGTGGGGTGCCAGCTAGGAGCATCTCAGGTTCGTGGAACTGAATGCCAGAGCAGCGTCCAGCTGAGCTCTGGCTGGCATCCTGCACAGACGAGGCACGGCCTCCACGTCAGATTGGGGGCCTGGGGCCTAAGTCATGGTGGTCACGGCCAGGGTCTGGTGCCTGGCCCCAGGGCTGCTGGGAGTCACAGAAACAGACCCCATCTCTGCTGCCCCCAGGGCTGGCATGCAGGGCAAATTACTTCTATGAGCCAGACAGAGTAAATAAGGGCAATGACATCCCTGCACTTGGAGCTTACATTCCAGGGGTAGAAGAAGCAGACAGATATAGAGTGGGGTCCAGGGAGTAGCTGGACGGGCCGGCCTCGCTGGGAGGGAAGGGGCCTGAGCCAGCGGGGGCTCCCGCACACACGGCCTCTGCCCTGGTTCTCTGCAGCCTCCACCTCCCTCCCAGCAGAGGCTGAGGAAGGAAAGCGGTCTGGCAGCAGGCGGAGGCTGGGAGGGGGTGATCTGAGGGCAAATGGTCAACTCTGTGGGGCCTGTGTGGTGTCGGAGGATTAAGTTTTCAGGAAAGAAGGCTGGGCCTTAGGCGCTCCTAGAAACAGCCCCATCCAGGGACTGGGAGACTGGGCTTAGAATCTCAGGCCTGCCCCCATTTGCCTAGCTCAGCCTGAGTTCCTCAGTCTCCTAACCGCCCAAGCCCAAAGCCAGTTCTCAGGCCTTGTTTCTCCTTCCTTCTCCTAACTGTCCATGGCAGCAGGATGTTCTTCTAGATGACATTCTCAGTACCCCTCACCCCACTTCTGGGCAATTGGTTCCGCCTCCATATCCAGCCTTGGATCTGTTGGGTGACACTCCCACACATGCCTCCTCTTCCCTCCCCTCCATCTTGCGTCCCACACCTCATCCAGGGAGGTAGGTGGTCCCAGGGGCCCAGATTCATCCAGCCTCCCCTTACCCAGACAGCCCTGGCAGAAAGGCCCTCAGGGACATCTGGAAAGCTCTTCACCAGAGGCCTGAACCTTGGACTGTGATTCAGAGCAGGCTTCCAGAAAAGCTGGCGTAAAGAGGAACCATGGGTCAGGCCGGGGAGGGCTGCTTAGGAAGGGGCAGTCTCTAAGAAGGGCCTGTCCTTGATGATCTCAAGGGAGGGGACGGACATGGGCCCAGCTCACTGTCCCAAGAGGGACAGCAGCCTGGGTCGCTCTCCCTGGGCCTGGCCTGGCCGCCTGTCATGGGTGTGCAGGGGAGCGGGCTCACCCAGTGCCTCCACCATGCACTTCTGCCCCTGTCTCCATTTCAATCCACTGCCCAAGGCGACCACAATGCAGCCATTCAAAACCGGGTGTAAAAGTCTACTCAGTGATGCGCGGGAAAGTTCACGGTGCAGCATTAGATGGAAACAGCAGGCCACACGATGGTAGATACTGTAAGATCCTAGTTGTGTGAAATAAACAAAGAAGTACATAAATTGAAATCATATAAATGAAAACATAGAAAAAATATAACCAAAACTTGTAATCATGTAAATCGAAACAGAAAACATTGCAAGCGTAAATCTAAATATAGAAAATGTTCATGATTTTGTATTAGGTGAAAAAAAGCTTGTTACAAAATTGTAATACTAAATTTTGTAAAAAAAAGAATTGTGATCACGAAAATCTAAACATAGAAATAAACGTCAGCGTGTGAATCTAACCATGTATTCGGCATCCACTCTGCGACAGGCACCTATCTGTTGAATGCTCACAACAACCCTTTGAAGAAGGTTCTGTTATTTTCATCTCCAAGTTAGATAGGAAGAAACTGAGGCACAAAGAGGCGAGAGGTAATTTATCCTGGGTCACAGCCCAGAGATGGCAGGAGTGCCATTGGAACCTATGCAACTTGGCTTGAAGAAAAGGTACTAAAAGAAACAATGTCAGTTATCTTTAGGGCTTTTTTGCAGGGGGGCTTCTATGTGGTTTCTTCTTTGTGCTTTTCTGTATTTTCCAACTTTTCCCCAAAGAGCACGTTACTTTTGTAATCGTTGTCTCTCCATTCCTTCTCCACCCCACACAAAATAAATGGGAATATTTAAAGTAACAAAACAACACAAAAATGTCCCAGGAAGGTGCTCCTCCTGCAGCCCTGGGACTCAGTCCTGCCCAGGGGTGGCTGCTGGTGGGTGAGCTCAGTAGCCTGGGGCCCCAGGAGGGCCAGCGGGAGGGCTCAGCCCTCCCCTCTGCACCGTGTGGTCCCCGAGGGTCCCGAAGGCCTTGGGCTGTGCCCCTGAGGAATCTCAGGTCTCTCCACGGAGGCCACCCAGCGCTTGGGCTGGGGCCAGGCCATACCCTGGTTGGCCTTCAGAGGTGCTGGACATGCTGTGCTGCCCCTCCTGAGCCTTGGAGGGGGGATGGGTGGGAACCTAGGGCCAGCTGAGCAGTCTCTGTGGTTTCTTGGCCCTCACACCCCCGCCACAGAGTCCCACCCCACATGGCTCCTCCACAAGAAGCAAGGTGCCCTTCTGCAGCATCCAGCTGCTATTGGGACCCTCTTAGTGACCAGGGCCTCACTACCTCCCCGGCAATGCAGGCCGTGTGGGACCCTCCACAGTCCAGAGCAAGGGCCGCAGAGCCAGAAACACTCAGTGTGAACCCTAACTCTGGCTCTTAGCTGTGTGGCCTTGGAACCTGAGTTCGCTGAGCTTCAGGTTCATGGTTCATCAAAAGGGCTGATGATAACTGGCAGGATTACACAAGACAACATAGGTCACATGTCTGGAGCAGGGGAGGGGCTCCGTAAATATGCTCCCCAGCACTGGCCTCCCTGTAAGTCCTTCTTGCTGCTCCCAGCTCTCCCTGCAGAGCCACACAGAGCAGACCCGATACCTCCAAGATGTCTCTTCCCTGGCAGGCCTTCCCCAGCTCCCTCAGCGACACCAGCATAGCACGGTGCCAGGCAGGCTGCCACCTTGGTCTCTCTAGAGCACTGTCTCAAGTACCTGGCTCCGTGGGAATCCCTGGGAAGCCTGGTTGAACATACAGAGTCCTAGACTCCACCCATGGAGAGTCCAGGAATGAGTCCCAGAATCCAAAGTTTTACAGTCTCTCCAGCGGTTTGACGGGAGCCAGTGGGCAATGTCCTGCCTTAAGTGTGTCAGCCAGAAGAGACCAGTGCTAGGCTGCTGCCTAGCTTGGACCTGAGAGGCTGTCCTTCTGGCCGCTTCCCACCTTCCCCACTGAGTCCCCCTCCCCAGGGTGTGCCCCGTGGGGTGCGCTTGTGCCACAGACAGGCAGCGTCCTTCCGGAGAAGAGTCCCACCATGCTCTGCTCTGAAACTGGACAGCAGCTCAGGCCGGAACCCCAGCCTACCCAACTCTGACCCAGAATATTTGTCCAAAGAGAGGCCTGAGCGCCAGCCTCATCGGGCTCCCAGAATGAGCCTGATGAGCCTGATCTGTGGCTGCACTGCCCTCCCCAGCAGGCTGGCAGGGCTGTAGCCTTGTGAAAAGAGCACAGAACTCAGGCCACCAAAGACCCTGCCCTGAGAGGCCTTCCCTGGATTCCAGAACAAGGCCTCAGAGGGAGGGGCCAGCTGCGGAACAGCCAGTGGGGGGCTGCCCCTTGGCCTGGGACTGGGATCCAGAGGCCTGCAGAGAAGATGCTGGGCTTCTCCAGCCCTGAGGCTGACAGTGTCCCAGGGAGAGTGTGGACAGCTGCAAGGCCCCGGGGGGATCTGAGCCCCAGAAGGGCAGTGGTGTCTGTGACTCAGGCAGGCACCCACTGTACCAGGCCCTTCAGTCCTCTCAGAATGTGGTCCCCTGGGCTGGAGGGGGCCTTAGGGAGACCCACCACCCCTTTATTCCTGGCCCCGTGAAACACTCCCTTGGAGAGTGTGCTCACAGTCAAGGCAGTCCCTGTTCCAGCCAGCCAGTCCTGACAGTTAGAACATTCTTCCTTAGGCCAGTGTCAGGCCTGCATTCCTGGAACAATCACCTAGTGTGTCTCCTCTTCTAAGGAAAGCTCTTCACGTGTTAAGAGATAGTATCACGTTCTCCTGGAGCTGCCAAATAGTCATCAGTGCCTGAACCCCTGGGGGCAAATTTAACTCTTGGAACCTCAGTTTCCTCATCTGCAAAATGGAGACAACCATGGCTACTACTTATTGAACGCTTGCCCTGGCCTGACACTGCACTAAGCATGTCCCACGCCCCGAACAGGTGATTTAGTAAGAAGATTTCCTCACCTTTGGCCAGCCTCCCAGGCTGAGCTCCGCGCTGGCTGGGAAGAGGTGTGGGCTCCCTCTGCTGGTCAGTAGGTGAATTGCAGACAGGAAAGGCAAGGACACGGTGGAATCATAGGCAGTCTTGGTGAGTGGGCTCTCAAAGGTGGCCTGGCCCCGCCTGGTATGTTACAGATGAGGAAACTGAGGCCACGGCTGCCACCAAATTGAATGAAGTTTGCCTGCATGGCCTCTGGCTTGGGGAGCTCTCCCGCCTGCCCCCCCGCAGGGAAGCTGGGCAGTTCAGTCCTTATGGGCTCTCTGACTCCTCCACTGCCCCGCACCTTTTTATCCCATCCACCTCACTCGGTCTGGAGCTGCCCAGAGGAAGCGCAGGAGCTTTTGTGGTGGGGAGGACACAGCTGGGCACAGACACAGGGCAGAGGCTGAGGCCCCAGTTATGCCCTTCTACCAGCAAGCTGCAGTTCCAGGGAAGGTCCTGAAGGGCAAGGCAGGGGTCAGGAGGGGTGGGTTGTGGTGTCCACCCAGAGAACACCATCCCTGGGGAGAACAGGGGCCCCAGAGGTCTGGGTCTCCCAGGCTGTGCCCCTCAGGGACACAAGTGGGAGCTTCAGGGACATCTATGTCCTGCCTGGATTCGCTTATCTACCTGTTAACAAAACTGGCAGGTGAGGCTCAAAGGGGCTTCCAGTTAGGTGCACTAGCAGACTTGGAAGATTCTGGAAACTTTGCAGCTTCTGCATGTTTGCCAGTTATAATAGTGGCTTTCATTTATTGAACATCTCTTTGCCAGGAGCTGTGTGATGTGCTTTACGGGTATTATTATTTTTCCTTTCAATAACGCTACAAAGTAGGTATTATGAAGGCCATTTCACGATTGGGGAAACTGAGGCTTGGAGAGGTAAGGAAATGGTCATATATCTGGAAGAGCTAGACTATGAATCCATGTCCTCTGATGTGAACGCCTTTCCACTAACCACACTGCCTCTAGTTTGTTCTCTCCTCCCTGTCCCTCGGTGATTAGCTATAGCACCTCTAAAATGAGCAGGACCTTCCATCTCCACCTCCCTCCTCTCTCTTACCCATTGTCCCTGGGCGAGTGCAGCCACTCCCGAGGCTTCGGCCATGGTCTGGGAGATGCCTCCACTGATGGCTCAGGCCCAGTCTCTCGGCATCTCTGACCCAGCTCTGGCCATCTCTTGGTCAGCTTTGGCCAATGTCCCCCAAACATTTCGGGCTCACCATGCTCCAAACTGAGTCTGCTCCTCCTCATGTGTCCTCATCTCAGTCTGTGGTCCCACCATCCACTCCCCACATCCAGTCACTGAGTCCTGGGTTTTTCTTGTTTAAAAATACAGAATGTGGGGCTTCCCTGGTGGCGCAGCGGTTGCGCGTCCGCCTGCCGATGCAGGGGAACCGGGTTCGCGCCCCGGTCTGGGAGGATCCCGCGTGCCGCGGAGCGGCTGGGCCCGTGAGCCATGGCCGCTGGGCCTGCGCGTCCGGAGCCTGTGCTCCGCAACGGGAGAGGCCGCAGCAGAGG
>NW_021145787.1:3889-5021 GCF_002837175.3 Physeter macrocephalus | reverse complement strand
CAGAGGGAGGCCCGCATACCACAAAAAAAAAAAAAAAAAAAAAAAAAAAAAAAAAAAATCCAGAATGTGCTCACGGTTTTCCATCCCTGCTGTTACTGCCTTAATTCAGACATTCCCCACACCCTTGCACCTCATCCCTTATTCCACCACAGCCTCCCAAACCTCCCACGTGTCTCCTCCCCAGGGATTCTCCTTTCTGCTGCTTCCCCACCTCTGCCCAACAGATCTTCCTAAACTTCAGATCTACACACATCACTTCCCTGCTTATAAATCCTTCAGTTACTCCCATTGCTTTAAGGGGAGAAAAAGAATTTTTAGCTTCGCGCATGGCTCTTGAGATCTGCTTTCTGCCTTCTCTCCCGTTCACACCCATCCCACCCTAAAACCATCTGCACAGAAGTACCTGGAAATCCAGACCTTGCTTCACCTTCTGCCACCTCATCTTTCTAGCCTGACTAATGCCTATTCTTTCCTCCCATCTCACCTCCAACACGCCCTCGTCCTGGAAGGCTCCCTGGATTTCCCTCGCCTCTCAGCTGGTTCAGGGGTTGTGGTCTGAGAGGACATGCCGCTTCCTATATCTCTGTCAGAAACCTTAGTCCAAGATATTGGTGAAGACCTTAATTTTCTCTTCTATTAGGCAAGGAAATACTTGAGGACAGGGTTTTGTGTCTTTTCCGTGTAATACCCACAACCAAGCCAGTCCCCGCCACCTAATAGAGGATCACTGAGTGAATGAATGAGTGAGTGAATGAATGAATGAATGAATGAAGGTAGATAGGAACCAGAAGTTAGGAAAGCAGAAGTGACTGTGAGTGGAGGGCGTGCCCTGGATCCTGCTCTGAGGAAGGGGTCGGTGTCCCGTGAGCACATATTTCTCCCAAGTCCAGTTACATGTCAGGGGGCCTCCCCCTCTTTCCCACCTCTCCCTGACAGCTGGCGCTGCCAGAATACTAGTTCTGTGAGGGTAAGGGGCCTGGAGGATGATCAGGGATCTACATTTTTTTTTTTTTTTTTTTTTTTGTGGTATGCGGGCCTCCCCCTGCTGTGGCCTCTCCCGTTGCGCGGAGCACAGGCTCCTGACGCGCAGGCCCAGCGGCCATGGCTCACGGGCCCAGCCGCTCCGCGGCAC
>NW_021145787.1:0-3185 GCF_002837175.3 Physeter macrocephalus | reverse complement strand
CGCAGGCCCAGCGGCCATGGCTCACGGGCCCAGCCGCTCCGCGGCACGCGGGATCCTCCCAGACCGGGGCGCGAACCCGGTTCCCCTGCATCGGCAGGCGGACGCGCAACCACTGCGCCACCAGGGAAGCCCCCAGGGACCTACATTTTAAACTGAGACCATCCTTCCCCTCCCGAGGGACCCTGCCAGCCTCCTCAAGGCTTTGGGGGCTGATGGGAGAGATGGAAGTATGAGGTGCTGGGATTGATCACCTGCCCCACCCAGCACTGATTATGCACCAACTGTGTGCAGGGCCCTGTGCTGAACCTCTGAGCTTGTGCACATTCCAATGTGACCATCCTTTGGTCTAGTTGCAGATGAGACTAGGGTGAGCACAAGCCACAGGGGACGGGAATGAGCTCTGGCCGAGTGCTGGAGGACAGATTCGGCCGGGTGAGGACGTCTGAAGCTGGGGCAGTCAGCCAGGAGGTGAGACTTGACCAGATCTTGAAGCAGAGAGAAAAGGCAAGGGCATTGCTAGAAGGGGGATAGTCTGCATTGAGGCTGGAGGCCAGGACACACTGGCAAGTGTACTCTAGGGACAAAGAACAGATGCTTTACCTGGGGCCAAGGTTTGGGGAGGGAGTGGTGGGAAATCAGTTTGGAAAGGGACATTGGAACCAGGTCCTGGAGGACTTTGCCCGGCCAAGGAGTTTGGACTTGAACAGGAAGTCGAATGGTGAGACCCACAGGGCAGTGGGAAGGTTGGGCCTGGGGTGGTCTTTGTCTTTGGGAACAATGCCACGCAGGGTGGCCAAGCAGCCCCCAGCACTTTCCCCAGCCTCCTCAGCCGAGGGGCCATTTTTTCCAAGGCCAGCAGGGGGCAGGACAGACCCACGATGTTTCCTTAGCCCAGGTCTGGGGTTGGGTGGCCCTACTGGGAGTGGGGAGGAACACCAGGCCCAGAGCAAACAGGCCAGCTGCTTACAGCTCCGGGTGTGTGTGCGTGTGTGTGCGCGCATGTGCGTGTGTGTGTGTGCGCGCGCGTGTGTGTGTGTGTGTGTGTGTGTGTGTGTGTGTGTTGGGGTAGGGATGGAGGCAGGCCGGCTCCTTTCCTTAGAAGGCCAGTGTGTGGCCATTGAAGCTGCCAGGTCGGGTGACCTGACGGGACAGCCCTGGGTTGGGCACCCACCCTTCTAGGGCATATGCCCCACCCGAGTCCAGCTCTCCAGCTGTGCCCCTTGCTTTTGGTATCCCCAGCCCCTCCCCCGAATGAGGGAGCCCCAGTGTCATGAAGCATCTGAACTGGGCCCCTGAGGGCACCCCAGCTCCTTTGGAATCAAACCAAATCCAGGAAAGCAGCTAGGGAGAAGGAAGCACCCATTCCCCTGCTCACTCCCTTCCCCAAAGTGGAGGAGGGGAGGTTGTCAGGACAAGCAGAAGTCATTCACGTGGGCATTTGACAAAGATTTTACTCAGTGGCCTCTGTGCTAGAGAGAGGGACACAAAGATGGGAGGGCAGCATCCTGGCCCAGACTCCCCAGTGCACAGGGCCAAAGACTCCCACGACTTAGCTGGTAAGGGTTGAGGGGCTGTGAACAAAGTGCCCGCAAGCCCTGAGGAGGACAGGATGCTTCTGCTCGTTGAGGGCTGCAGAAGTTTTGACAAAGGAGGCGATACTGAAGCTAGGCCTTGAAACATGAATAAGATTTTGCCAGATGGAGAAAAAGGAAAGGCATCCTGGATGGGGGAACAAGCAGAGTGAAGCCACAGAGGTAAGGCTGTGTTCAGAGAACACTGGTGAACGGACATGGTTATATATGATCCTCACCCCCCAGCTTTATGGAGATATAATTGACATGTAACACTGTGTAAATTTGATATGTACAACATAATAAATTGATATATGTATATATTGCAAAATGATTAACAAAAAAAGGTAGTTAACTCTATGCTTCTTATGTGGCAATCATCATGCTGTAACATTTATTTATATTATGTTTCTAATTCTCACATCAACCCTCAAGGTGCCATGATCTCCACTTTATGGATAAAGAGACAGATGGTCAGGGAAGCAAAGTGACAGCCCCGGAAAGAAACTTAGGATCTGACATCCCAGTCAAGGACCACGTGACCCTACTCTACCTCCATAGCACTGGAGTTAAGGTGGGGATGGGTGGGTTGGAGGAATATCACAAAGACCAGAAAAGTCCTCCTCCTCCAGAGGACCCCACCCTTGGCCCCAGCATCTCTGGCTAGGCTGTGACATCTTTCGGTCAATAACTTTGTTCTCAAACAGCCATTTATTTGCCGGCCTTTTCACTTTTTCTTTTCCTTTTAGAAAAGTTCTTGTGCAAATTCTGTTCTTGTGGGTCAGAGATTTTGTCAGGCCTGGGTCAGACAGAAAGACAAGGAGGAACCCTGGGGTGTAGGGAGAGGAGGAGGGGCTGGACCAGACCCCAGAGTAAGTCGGCCTGCCCCTCCAATGCTTGTACTGGTGTCTAAGGGCTGGCTTCTCTCCCTAGGCTCCCTTTGTCTCCCCTGCCTGAGTGGGATGGAGGTGCTGAGAGAGCAGACCTCCCTCCACGGACCTCCTCTTGCAGATGAGAGAGAGGCCTGCTCCTACAGGGCTTCCCTCCTCTGCAATGGACTGTCCAAGCCTCCCCTCTAGACCTTGGGACAGCCATCCTCACATTCTCCAATGGCCCCTTCTTAGAAATCACCCAGTGCATCTAAACTGGGGGCTGTCATCTTTCCCTTGCCAAGGGCCCCTTAAAAAATCAATTTATATACATATATTGAATCATTATGTTGTATACCCGAAACTAATATGTCATATGTCAATTACACTCAATAAAAAATAATTTAAAATTATGAAAATCTTGATAAATAAGATCAGAGGAAGGCATATGAAAATTAAAAGCAAGGACTTCCCTGGTGACACAGTGGTTGGGAATCTGCCTGCCAATACAGGGGACACGGGTTTGAGCCCTGGTCTGGGAAGATCCCACATGCTGCAGAGAAACTAAGTCTGTGCGCCACAACTACTGAGCCTGCGCTCTAGAGCCTGCGCGCCACAGCTACTGAAGCCTGCGTGCCTAGAGCCCGTGCTCCGCAACAAGAGAAGACACCGTAACGAGAAGCCCGCGCACCGCAATGAAGCATAGCCCCCACTCACCACAACTAGAGGAAGCCCGCGCACGGCA
>NW_021145786.1:47196-52523 GCF_002837175.3 Physeter macrocephalus | reverse complement strand
TATTTCCATTACTCTAGGAGGTGGATCAAAAAAGATCTTGCTATGATTTACGTCAAAGAGTGTTCTTCCTATGTTTTCCTCTTAGAGTTTTATAGCTGAGGGTTGTCTTTTGGTCTTGTTTATGGTATCCTTTGCTGTGCAAAAGCTTTTAAGTTTCATTAAGTCCCATTTGTTTATTTTTCTTTTTATTTCCATTTCTCTATGAGGTGGGTCAAAAAGGATCTTGCTGTGTTGTATGTCATAGAGTGTTCTGCCTATTTTTTCCTCTAAGAGTTTGATAGTGTGTGGCCTTACATTTAGGTCTTTAATCCATTTTGAGTTTATTTTTGTGTATGGTGTTAGGGAGTGTTCTAATTTCATTCTTTTACATGTAGCTGTCCAGTTTTCCCAGCACCACTTATTGAAGAGACTGTCTTTTCTCCATTGTATATCCTTGCCTCCTTTGTCATAGATTAGTTGACCATAGGTGCGTGGGTTTATCTCTGGGCTTTCTATCTTGCTCCACTGATCTATGTTTCCTCGGTGGAGTTGTGAGATAATAAACATATATATCTGGCCTTTATCCTGGTTCAGAAACCCTTGGAATGTCTTTTGTTACAACTGCTATGGACTGAATGTTTGTGCCCCCCTGAAATTCATGTTTGGAAACCCCAACTCCCAATGTGAAGGTGTTTGGAGGTGGGGCCTTTGGGAGGTGATGAAGGTTAAATGAGGTCATGAGGGTGGGGCCCCCATGATGAGATGAATGTCCTTATGGTAAGCAATCTGCTGGCTGAGTTGAGGGCCTTCACCAGGGACCTGAATCAGCTGGTACTTTGACCTTGGACTTTCAGCCTCCCTAACTGCGAGAAATGACTTCCTATCGTTTAAGCCCCTACTCTATGGTATTTTGTTTTGGCAGTCCCCAGCCAACTGAATAATAACAAATCCCTTTCCACCGTATCTGACCCCTGGGTGGGGGAGGGGAGCAGATCTGGAGATCGGGTTCAATCCTGTGGCCAATGGGTTATTGGATCATGTCTAGATACTGAAAACTCAGTTTAAACACTCTGAACGCCAGGCTTGAGGGAGCTTCCAGTTGGTGAAAATGTGGATGTACAGAGGGAAGCTCACACCTGCGGACAGGAGCGCCTGCACCCGGGACCCTCCTGGACCTGGCCTACCTGTTCTGCTGCTCACTTACAGCCTTTAAGATAAAATCGTAGTCCTAAGTATAACACTTTCCAGAGCTTTGTGAGCCATTTCTAACAAACAGTTTGTTAGAAAGGGTTATGGGAAGCCCCCAGTTTGAAGCGTGGGTAGCCTGGGGACCCCGCTTTCAGCTGGCGTCTAAAACAAGAGCAGTATTGTCAAGTCAAGACCATGCCCTTCAACCTGTGGGATCTGACATAACTCCAGGTAGTTAACTGTCAGAATCGAATCAATCTGTTGGCCACCCACACACCCAGTGCTGGAGATTGTCAGAGAAGCACATTAGGGGGAGGGTTCCAGAACTTTCTCATCTTCCCAAACTGAAACTCTGTCCCCATTAAACACTAACTCCCCATCCCCCTCCCCAGACCCAGTAACCACCATCCTATTTTCTGTCTCTATGGACTTGACGCTCTAGGGACCTTATGTAAGTAGAATCCTACAGTAGTTGTCCTTTTGTGATGGGCTTATTCCACACAGCATAGTGTTCTCAAGGTTCATCCGTGTTATAGCATGTGACAGAGTTTCCTCCCTTTTTAAGGCTGAATCATTCCCATTGTATGGATGGACACACTTTGTTTATCCAGTCATCTGCTTATGGACATTTGGGCCGTTTCCACCTTTTTGCCTGCTGTGAACACAGGTGTACAAACATCTGTTCAAGTCCCTGCTTTCAATTCTTTTGTGCAAGTGCCTAGACATGGAATTGCTGGATCACGCGGTGATTCTATGTAGAATTCTTGGAGGAACTGCCCTACTGACTTTTTTAACCATATGGCTTAGGGGAGTCACATAACCTCCGATCCTGGGGAGGCTGGAAAGCCCTTGGGCCCCAGACAAGCAGCCAGACAATGAACATCTTCACTGACATCTGCCCATCCCTGACTCCTAGACCAGAGCCG
Organism: Physeter macrocephalus; assembly: GCF_002837175.3. Taxonomy (NCBI): domain Eukaryota; kingdom Metazoa; phylum Chordata; class Mammalia; order Artiodactyla; family Physeteridae; genus Physeter; species Physeter macrocephalus. Next base: position 50,430 of record NW_021145786.1, on the reverse strand, counting down.
GGCCCGGGGCGGGGGGGTTTGCTGGTGGGAGGGGGGCTGCTCCACTCCATGCGGTCAGGGGTTCCACAGAGGAGAGTAAAGCAAGGCCAGCAGCAGCCACAGCAACGGAGGGAGAACCTTGGAAGGCAGGCCAGCCACCATCTCAGGACCGATCACGACAGAGGTCTCCCCGAGGCAGCGAGCATCCCAGGATCCCCTCGTTACCTGTGCGAGCCTGATGGGAGGAACACCACCGTGGTCGCGTGAGAGAAACCAACACCCACGGAGCCAGGCGACCCTCACTTGCGGATCCTTGACACCCTCATGACCAAGGGAGAAGGCGTCGTTATTCTAATGTCACAGGTGAGCAGCTGCCCCAGATCACAACAGGGCCAGGCCCACACGTGTGCATAGGTGCATCGTGCCCCGAGAGGGTGGGTAAGACGCCACCAGCACCTGTGGCCTCAGCACTGTCCTTCCTGTCTGGGCCTGAAAGGAACTACACAGGCCTCTTCTAAACGCCCACGACAGGACTGAGATCCCTCCTCAGGCTGCAGTTCCCGCCTCTCCTGAGCCACGTGCACCTGGGGAGCCTCCCGAGGCAAAGTCTGCTCCCTCCCTCTCACACCGGGACCGAGGTGCCCTCGCCCTCGCCCTCGCCCTCGCCGCAGGATCGGTTCATTGCCGCAGCGCCCATTTCACTGATATCTACTCTAGGACAGTCATACTTTACCTTTAAAAACTTTTCTTTTTAAACCATCCTCTCTGGAGGAGACCCTACAACGAGCAGGCGCGCCCCACCCTCGGCGGGGCTCCCCGGCTGGCCCCGGGGGTGGGATTGGTGCCGCCGAAGCTCTCCTTCCCCCGGGGGGTCAAGGCAACTGAGTGCCATTGCTTTCCCACTTAGTGAATGTCTGTCTGCGCACCCACGTGTGCACGGGGCCTGCGCGTGTGTGGGTACGTGTGTTGTGTGCGCGCGTTTGCACGGGGTTGTGTTCTGTGCGGGCCCGTGTGTGTTGTGCGTGCACGTGCGCACGCGTGTGCGCAGAGCACGCCACACCAGCCCAGCCGCACCGTCTCTCAGACCTGAACCAGCTCTCCAGCTGCCCCGGTCCTCAGTTCCGGCCCCAGTTCTCTCTGGCCCAGGATGGAGGGAGAGGCGGGACCGGGTGCTGGTGGGCGGTGAGGGCGGGGGAGGCACCGTCAGCTCGGGCGTCCTCCCGGAGACCACACGAGTCCACAGCTTGCTTAGGTTGTCGTGGTGGAAATGCGTGTGATCATTACTTTCATCCCGTCACAAGAGTCCGACCGGTGTTCCCCGCGGGTGGGCACCATTCAGCCCTCGTGGGGGCCGTCACGTGGCCTCACAAGCCCCCCCCCCGGGGTGAGGCAGGGCGGGGTCTCCCCCGACGGATGGCAGGGCCCCTCCCCGCCACGGCCAGCAGAGGACGGCGCAGGCGCACCTGGGCGCCTCCGCGGGGCCTCAGCATCTGTAGGAAGAGCCTTGTCCAGACTCATCTCCCGCGGCCTCGCCCCAGAGGAGAGGTCGGTGTGCAGGTTCCGGGGTAGCTCCCAGCAGTGGACGCGGGGCTGTGGCCGTGGCCGGGGAGACGCCGCAACGACAGCGGCCGAAGGAGAACCGGCCCTTCTCAGGCTGTAACAGCCCCTTGGGCTGCCAACCGCCCAGCTTCTGCCTCCCCCCCAACTCCCCACCCCACAGCTTCACCACGCGGAACCTCGGGGCCACACCTGCGTGGGAGGGGCGCACACAGGACCAGCCCGCAGGTCCCCACGGCCCCTCACCCGGGGCCTAGTGACCACAAGCACCAGGGGCCCAACCGGACCCGTGGGCTGCAGGGGCCACCGGTCAGCCGGGCAGCCGCGCGTCCAGAGGGACCGGCAGTGTCTCGCTGAAGTCGGGGGCACTCGGACTTTGGGGGCAGATGGGAGCCCGGTGACAGGAACCTGGGCATAGCTCCTGCAGCTTATGAAAGGGCTGGAGGCCGCCAAGAGCCGGTGGACACACACATTCCAGGACCTGCCAGCCTCCCGGGGGGCTCCTGGCGGCTCCCTCCTGGGCAGCCTCAATCTGGGGCGCGACAGACACCTCTCCAGGGTGCCGAGGGAGAAACCGCAGGCATTCCCTCTCCACACTGCAGGCTCCAGCACAGAAGGGGGGCCAGGAGGGGGTCCTAGCATCTGGACCGGTGCCCGGCTCCGTGGGTCTCGAATGACCTGATTACCCACCCTCATTTTGGGGTGAACCTAAGAATCTCAGGGAAGAGGGTTTTTGAAGAGTGTGTGGACCATACTCGTACGTCAACACCAGGGTCCCCTCACCCCAAAAAGTCACAGAGCTACCTGCCAAGTAGCACAAGTGCACGCCTCAGTGTGCAATCAGTAAATAGCACGCCTTGGGCACTTAAAAGAGTTGAACACCACACATTGTCACACGGGTGAAGACGTGCCGAGAAGACCACTGGGGCAACGGTCCTTGGGCTGGGGGGACCCGGGGACAGCCCCAAAGCAGCTGCCGGGCCCGCCTGAGACAGGAGGGGACACCCTGGACTCTGCTCGCCCTCCAGTCCCCCAGCTGGGGGGTCCTGGCTCCCCAGGAAGAAGCCAAGGGACACGGGGGCACAGAGGCAGGGGAGGTGTCAGGCCAGGGCAGATGTGACTTCTCTATTAGTGAGTGAAATCTGACAACTATCAGAATTTACAAGTCTGAAAAACCTCCCTAGAAATATTTCAAATACTCAGAGGAACATTCTTAAAGAAAACCCAAATCAGGCTAATGTGGTGGAAATTCTCCCATGAAGCTTTTAAAAAACAAAAACTCCTGCATAGTTAATGCAGGATTCTTTGCCTCTGAAACACAGTCAGTTCCCTAGACTCTTCTACAAAGGATGCAGGAAGTCATACAGAAGGAGATTGTGGCAATGATTTTATTTGCTGCAAACACCAACGCTCGTGTCTGGAGACTTGGGGACCTCAGGCTGCTGAGAGGCACTTCTTGATGAAGCGGCCCACCAGCCGCTGGGGCCGCTGCTGGTACTCGGCCAGCACCTCATGGGGGCTGCTGATCTGGTCACCTTCCAGGCGGTCGAGGAGCGTGACGCACACCACGGCCGCTGCAAAGAGCAAACGCCAGGTCAGTGCAAAGAGTGGGATTCTAGCTTAGCACAGAGACCAGCGTCCAGGCCTCAAGGGAAGGGGCCGACAGTGGATTCTGATAGACGGAGAACACGAAAAAGC
>NW_021145786.1:41405-42130 GCF_002837175.3 Physeter macrocephalus | reverse complement strand
GGCCCCATCCGGTCCTCTTGCACGGGGTGGAGGAGGAGGGGCTGCAGGGTGGCCCCTGGGAGCAGAGCCTCCTCTCCGAGGGAGGACCAGGCCAGGGATCAGCCAGCCAGGGCCTCACAACAGCTGCTCCGCTGGCCTGTCCCCTTCCTTCCGCTCAGTCCCTGGGGGTCTCATTCCTACAGGGTCCTTGAGGCAAGGGAGGCCTTTCACAGACCCTGGTGGGTGGGGAGCATCCAGGCTCCAGGGTCCAGCCCATTCGTTTGCCAGCCTGGGGGTGCCCATGTGGTCCCAGGGACCCCGTCAGCCATCCTCCCCGCGGGGGACCCCTGGGCTTGGCCGCCCAGCTCCTCCCAGGTCCAGCCTCCCAGCTCGAGTCTGGTCCACCCCCAACCCCTCTCCGGCGGCAAGACACAAGCAAGGGCCGTAGGGGGTCGGTTCTGGCCTCTGGCCCCCTCTCCTGGTGCCCATCACCCACTGCCCGGGGTCCCCCCCACCCCCGGCAGCCCCCCCCCCAAGGACTCAGGAGGCGAGCTCAGCCTGCGGCTGCCCCGGGCGGCGACGAGGTGCTGCAAGGCCAGACACGTCCCCGCGGGAGCTGAGTGAGCGCACCCCAGGCAGGAGGACGAGGCGGGGCCTCACGGGGCCTGGGGGAGGGCAGGGGTCTCAGGGGGCCCGGAGCGAGCGGTCAGACTCGTGTAGGGTGGGAACAGGTGTAAGGCCACCCC
>NW_021145786.1:37663-38328 GCF_002837175.3 Physeter macrocephalus | reverse complement strand
AGTAAAACACTAGTGCTTAGGAAACCTAACGGAGGCAGAAGCAGTAAAGGTTAGTTTTATGGGAATAACATCACAGATTTTCTGTAGAATACACAAATTTTGACTGGTTAGAAAGTCAAGGAGGAATGCTTTTGTTTTGAAGATATAAACCCTCTTCTATATTGAGCTGTTATTGGAAGTTAGAAATTTTTTGTTGCTGTTGTATTGCTTTGCGTTTCCAGGATTATTCTGTTTGCATCTCCCTTGTTAAACCTTTGATTTGGAGAAGAGTGCCATTCCTGGAAAAGAGTTTACAGAATTCTTCTCAAACACAGAAGGAAATGGTTCTCACCTAAATATTAAGAAATAATCTCTATACTGGTGTACTAACAGAATTATGATTCAGGGATAACAATTCTATGAAATGTAATTAAACACACAATATATATTTTTTTCTTTTAAATTTCCATTGTTACTCTTTAAGTACAATTATAATTCAAGTTCTTTGTGACAAGTGAAATTTAAAAAGATTAAAGGGAAAGATAGTATTTTACCACTTGCCATCCTTTCCCACACCCTGAAAAGACCAGCATAATGTGTAGCTTTCTCATTTTATCCAGGTGTTCCTTATATCTGGAACATCATGCTTCTCACTGTAGAAAAACAGATTTAGCTGTCATATTTTT
>NW_021145786.1:29939-30599 GCF_002837175.3 Physeter macrocephalus | reverse complement strand
GTTTATATACGGGCCATTTTGCCTTTAGCCTACAGATTCCATTCATTTCCAAAGGTAACTTAAGTCAGCAGCTTTTACCCCATCCCCTACAGTGAGTTGTTTCCATATATTTCTAATACAGTTAGATTCTGTCACGTTATGTATTCCATCCTGCAGCACTCCTACACCCTAAATAACTAAATTTGAGTTGATTATGATTGGCTCGTTGGGCTGTACCCATCTATGGGCTTAGAAAAATGCATAGTGACAGGTATCCATCCTAGAGTATCACATGCGCTACTTCTAAACCCCCACCCCATGATCTGCTTATCATCTATGTAGCTTTGCCTTTCCCAGAAAGTCATCAATGGGGTCATACTGTGTGCAGCCTGCTCAGACTGGATTCTTTCACTTAGCAGTATATACTGAAGATTTATCCCTGTCTTTCCATAGGTTGATGGTGCATTCCTTTCTGCTGAGTAGTATTCCACTGCATGTGTATGGGAGGAAAAACAATTTTCCCTCGACTTTTCTAGGTTCTTGGTTGAGGCCCCCCCCGCCCCTGTAATAAAAGACAGATTACCGGGAGAAAAGCAGAAGTTTAATAACATGTATACCTTCTGAATACAGGGGGGATACCACGGAAAACTGAATCACTCCCTGAAATGACCAAAAGCATCC
>NW_021145786.1:27381-28761 GCF_002837175.3 Physeter macrocephalus | reverse complement strand
TAAGAGATGGTTCAGTAATTTAGCTCAGCATAGTGTTAGGAGTTTAGATATTGATGGCCTCAAGGCCTCAGCTGGGGAGAAGTTCAGGGCCTGATGTAGGACGAACATCCAGGCTTTAGTTCGGGACAGTGTCAGGGACTGAGTTAAGAGTAGTGTCAGGGCTTTAGTTAGAGACAGTGTCACGGTCTGTGTTGGGTGTAGTGTCAGGTCCTTAGTTAGCGACAGTGTCAGGGCCCCATTTAGGACGAGCATCTAGGCATCTGTTTGGGACAGTGTCATGGCCTTTGGACTAAATTATGGGCCTGTGTTAGGCACAGCATAAGGGCTTCAGTTATAAGAGTCAGGACCTTGCTTGGAGAGGTTTAGGGTAAAGTCTAGGGGTCATGTCAGGAAATTACCAAGGAATTAGGAATTAAGGTTAGAGGGTTATGGTTCGTGTTAGAGGGTTAGGGTTAGGGTTAAAGATTAGGGTTAGGGTAAGGTTAGGGTTTAGGGCTTAAGGTTTAGGGGTTAGGGTTAGAGGGTTAAGGTTAGTGGATAGGGGATAGGTTTAGGGTTAGGGTAAGGGTAGTGTTACGGTAGGGTTAGAGGGTTAGGGGTTTAGGTTTAGGGGGTTAGGGTTAGAGGCTTAGGGTGAGGGTTAGGGTTAGAGGGTTAGGGTTAGGGCACGGGTTATGTTTAGGGCACGGGTTAGGATTAGGGTAAAGATTAGGGTATGGCTACGGGTTAGCGTTAGGGTACAGGTTACGATTAGGCTATGGTTTAGGGTTAGGGTTAAGATTTAGGGTTAGGCTTAGGGGTATAGTTTAGGGTATGGCTACGGGTTACGGTTAGTGTACGAGTTAGGGAATGGTTTATCATTAGGGTACGGTTTAGGGTTAAGGGTTAGGGTTAGTGCATGGGTTAGGATTAGGGTACAGATTAGGCTTAGGTTTAGGGGTTAGGGTTAGTGTTAGGGTTAGGGCACGGGTTAGGATTAGGGTAAAGATTAGGGTATGGCTACGTGTTACGGTTAGTGTACGGGCTAGGAACGGGTTATTGTTAGGGTATGGGTTAGGATAAGGGTACTGTTTAGGGTTAGGCTTAAGGGTTAGGGTTAGGGCACGGGTTGGGATGAGGGTAAAGATTAGGTTATGGCTACCGGTTAGAGTTAGTGTACAGGTTAGGGTACCAGTTATTGTTAGGATACGGGTTAGGATTAGGGTACGGGTTAGGGTTAGGGTTACGGTTAAGGATAGGGCATGGGTTAGGATTAGGGTAAAGAGTAGGGTATGGCTACGGGTTATGGTTAGTGTACGGGTTAGGGAACGGCTTATTAGGGTACGGGTTAGGATTAGGGTATGGTTTAGGGTTAGGGTTACGGTTAAGGATAGGGCATGG
>NW_021145786.1:27073-27370 GCF_002837175.3 Physeter macrocephalus | reverse complement strand
TCCCAGCAAACGCGTCTTCCTCCCAGCTGGCGGCATCAGGAGGCCACGGTGCAGGCGGTGGACGTAAGGCCTGAGGCCGGGATGGCCGACGTCAAGGTCATCATAAGCGACTCAGCTTAAGGCAGATTCAGGAAGCTCTTTACAGGGTGTAAGGACGCCCAAGGGTGGGCGTGCTGCCCGGAGGCTGGGGGTCTGCAGCGTTCCCGCCTCAGAGAGAAGCGGGCGCGCTGCGTGGGCCCTACACCCCCGTGGGCCTGGCGGGGGGGCCGGTGGGCCTGGGAGCGGGCGCCGACGGTG
>NW_021145786.1:23222-26305 GCF_002837175.3 Physeter macrocephalus | reverse complement strand
TTCTTCCGTGCCGGCCGCCCGGCAGAAGCCCTGCGAAGGCTGGCCGTGAAGGAGGCAGGGCCGGCTTCCCCGTGCCCTCTGCGTCCGCGCGTTCACGGCTGCCAGGCCTCGCCCTTCCCCGCGGTGGCGTCGGGGGTAGAATTAAATGTCTCCCACAGCCCGGCAAGCAGGAAGGATCTCCCCGTTTACAGGGCGGGGCTGCCGGGAACACCCATCTCACAGCCGTTAGTTGTCTTTACCCAAAGGAAAAAATACAAGTACGGGCATCTTGTCGACAAGCAGGGAATCACATCCTGGGGCCAAACTCCCCCACGGTGAGGCAGGACCAAGCGAATGAGAAGGGCGTTCCCTTGCCCTTTGGGCACCAGGAAAGGGTTTTTTCCTTACCTCTGTGTTCAGCATTATAGGGGCGTTTCCTGAGTTGTCCCAGGCTTCAGCACAGCTGGAAAACGTCTCTGCGCTTCTGCTAAGCGTGTGGATGCAGGGTGTGCGTGTGAGCTTTCCTTCTTTTCCGAGACTCGGTTGTGCACACGCGGCTCTCCAGGCCCCCTGCTCAGTGCTTGGTGCGTCCAGGCCTTCCACGCCTGCTTCTATAACTGCCGTCCTGTGGAGCTTCTGCCTGAGGCATTGCGGCCGGCGGAAGCGTGTCCCCTACAACGTCCACGTCCTAATTCCAGAGACACGCCCCGCCCCCGAGGCCCCCGGGTGAGCCCACCAAGCCCCTCCCCGTGGGTCCCCGTGAACTGGACGCAGAAGTGAGAGTCGGGGCAAGCGTGAGGACAGACTGGAATTTGGGCCCAGAGGAAACTGACTCTGCGCAGGTGCTGCTGTGAGGTGCAGAGAGGGGTCCCGACCCCAGGAATCCGGGGGCTCCAGAGCTGGGAAAGGGACAAAACAGTCCTCCCTGGAGCCTCCAGGAGGATGAGCCCTGCCGGTCCTGGGCGTCTGCCTTGGGGGACCACGTGCGACTGCTGCCTGCGGGACGGGGAAAATTGTTCTGTGTGTTTGCAGCCGCCATCTGGGCGCCTGTGGCAGCGTGTATGGGACCCCGGGCGGGGGACATTCAGGATGCGAGCCCCTGAGCCCGCGTGTGCAGGACAGACTCCCCGATCCTCCTGAGAGGAGCTGGCTCCAGGGACCCCGCAGGCCGAGTGCGGAGCGGGACCAGGTCCCACGGCCCCATCCGGTCCTCTTGCATGGGGTGGAGGAGGAGGGCCTGCAGGGTGGCCCCTGGGAGCAGAGCCTCCTCTCCGAGGGAGGACCAGGCCAGGGGTCAGCCAGTCAGGGCCTCACAACAGCTGCTCCGCTGGCCTGTCCCCTTCCTTCCGCTCGGCCCCTGGGGGTCTCATTCCTACAGGGTCCTTGAGGCAAGGGAGGCTTTTCACAGACCCTGGTGGGTGGGGAGCATCCAGGCTCCAGGGTCCAGCCCACTCGTTTGCGAGGCTGGCGGTGCCCATGTGTCCCAGGGACCCCGTCAGCCATCCTCCCGGCCGGGGACCCCTGGGCTTGGCCGCCCAGCTCCTCCCAGGTCCAGCCTCCTGGCTCGAGTGTGGTCCACCCCCAACTCCTCTCCGGTGGCAAGACACAAGCAAGGGCTGTATGGGGTCGGTTCTGGCCTCTGGCCCCCTCTCCTGGTGCCCCTCACCCGCTGCCCGGGGTCCCTCCCACCCCCGGCAGCCCCCTCCCCAAGGACTCAGGAGGCGAGCTCAGCCCGCGGCTGCCCCGGGCACTGGCGAGGTGCTGCAAGGCCAGACACGCCCCCCGGGAGCTGAGTGAGCGCACCCCGGGCAGGAGGATGAGGTGGGGCCGCACGGGGCCTGGGGGAGGGCAGGGGTCTCGGGGGACCCGGAGGGGATGGTCAGGCTCGTGTAGGGTGGGAACAGGTAAAAGGCCACCCTTCCCCCCAGGACCCTCCCCGAGCGCTACCATGAAAGCCGCCAACAACCTCTCGGTTGCTTGGTAACAAAAATCCACAAATGCAACTGACTTTAATGTCTTTTAATCATTCTCTAGAGTTAAATGATCCATGTCGAACCATTCCTGACCCAAATGCGAGGTAATCGCGTTTCGATCCAGCGGGAGACTCTCATCATTGAGTCGTAATTACCGTTAACCACATGCCCTGATCTCCACCCGCTCCCCCAAGCGTGAGCTCCACGGGCCCACTGAGCAAGTTCAAGGCCGAGGTCGCCCCTGGGGTGACCCGTGCATTTCTTCTTCTGGGTTTCAGGCACATTTGTTCAGTGAGGGATCCTGGTACTGAAAACAGAAGCAGATTTTCGAGTGGAAAATGAGTACTTTGATCCCAAAGGGAACGCCTTCCAACGTGGATTCAATGGTCGTTTCCCACGCTATCCAGAGAACCTAGTCCCTAACGTCATTGCTTTACAGTAAGACTGTTCCAGAACCCGAGACACAGACTCCCCGGGTACCCTCTCAAGAGGGACGTGACATTAAAAGTATGGCTGGGGTCCATCCTCTGGCTGAGACATGTACACAACGAGCTCTCTCTGTGCTCTCTGACTTCGTGAGGCTTCTGGTCCTCAGAAAGTGAGGCCGAGGCCTCGTGCGCGACGCCCATCCTCCCTCGGGACCAGGGGCAACACGGGGCCTCATTTCTACCTGGGGGGTTGGAGCTTACAGAGGCGCCTGGCCAACACGGAGAGACGTGAGCAGGCTGTCCCGAGGCCCAGGAGAAGGGACGCCCCGCACGGCCGGGGGGGAAGCCGTTTGGGTCAGGAGGTGGAGCGCACGAGTCCCCGGAGTGTCCATGGGGATGGCAGGCCGGTCGGCACTGACCCGTCTGATTGACTCCAGGGGCCCTGGCTGCAGGGATGGCCTCTGTCCGAGTCATGCATTGCTGTTCTTTGAGCACGTGCTTGGTTTCGGGGCGCCAGTCCACGGCTTCCCTCCTTCGCAGGAGCCAGGACCTCGCTCTTCCACTCGGGGCAGCCCTTGCTGGCCACCAGGCCCCGCCGGCGTCTCCGTGGAACTTTAACCACGTGGAAATCGCGTGGCTAGTGTGTCTCCATGGCGGCAGACGCCAGCCAATATGTTGGCAGCCTCCTCTCCCCGCCCCCGCG
>NW_021145786.1:17222-20717 GCF_002837175.3 Physeter macrocephalus | reverse complement strand
TGTCATATTGCCAGAATTGTTGGGCCCTGTCACCTGAGAAGAGGTGGCGGTGAGGCTGAAGCAGGCTCTGCTGGTGACGGTCTCCCTGGGTCTCCCCTTTGGGGATTCCATGCCCCTGGATTGGTGGTTGTGTCGTGCTTTCCAGGGCTGGGGCTGAGTTGAACAAGTTGAGGGCTGGAATTTCATAGCAAATGGGGCCACTCTTGTCCTGCCCCTGGGGCCCTTGCCTCTCCACGCCGCCTATTGGTGGTGTGTGGAAGTCAGGAGTGGCGACTCTATCCCTACCTTAGTCTCTTGTCCTTTGCTTCAGGACATCAGTGTGGCTGTGGTCCTCTGATGCAACAGATACTTTTGTCACCTTCCTGGCGTGTCTCGCAAGTGGCCCTCCCCAGGTGCAGCCCAGTCCTGCAATGTCTTGAAGTGGTTCTGCTGGCCTGACAGGAGATGAGAATGAGGGACAATGTGCCCTTGCTGAGAACGTCTCTAGTGATCTGAGAGGGAGCCTTGCAGTGCTGGAACCCCCAGCTTCTGCCCTTCCAAGGTATACAGTACCCACTGGTGCAACTGCCATAGCCTGGGAGCAGAGCCCGTCGCCTTCCTGTGAGGTGTGTGCTGGCGCTGTGGTGGGGTGGAGAACTCCACTTGGTCTACGACAGCCTGTGCGCCCCCAGTCTGAGTCAGGGAGGGTTCTGAAAGTTTGGCATCCAGTGTAGAGCTGTGCGTGTGCCTGTGTATGTGTTTCCCCCATGCTGTGCCGGGCCGGGGAGAATGCTGCATCCTGACTCCCCTGTCCCACTGCTGTGAGAGCTGTCCTGCCTGTTCATGTCCAGAGCCACAGACTGTGCTTGTGCATGGATTAGGCTGCCATCCTCAGGAACATGTCCTCTGGACATGAGCCCAGGTGAGAGCAGATGAAAACAGGTAGGTATGCATGGATGAATGACAAGGTGAGCAGTCCCCCCAGTGTGGGGATCATCGTGCACAGGGGTGGGTTAGGCGTTAGTGTTAGGGATAGGGGTTAGGGGTTAGGGATTAGAGTTAGGCTCAGAGATAGGGCTATGGGTGAGGGGTTAGGGTCAGGGATAGGGCTAGTGGTTAGGGGTTATGGTTAGGTCAGGGTCAGGTTTAGGGTTTAGGGATTAGGTTTAGGGTCAGGGTCAGGGATAGAGCTAGAGTTTAGGGTTAGGTTTAGGGTTTAAAGTTAGGGTTAGTTTAGGTTTAGCGTACAGTTTAGGGTACGGCTACGGTCTAGGGTACGGGTTAGGGTAAGGGTTAGGGTATGGATTAGGGTATGGGTTAGGGTTAGGGTACGGGTATGGGTTATGGTACGCTTTAGTGTTAGAGTATTTCGTAAACCTCTCTCACGCTCCAGATATCACTTAGCACGTAAAGGAATATTATTTGTGGTCGAGCCATGGCGAAGACGTTAGACACTAGGATAAAGACAAAGAACACACACATTGTAAATAAATCACATTAGGCTTTGGTTTTTAACCTTTACAGTAAAACACTAGTGCTTAGGAAACCTAACGGAGGCAGAAGTAGTAAAGGTTAGTTTTATGGGAATAACATCACAGATTTTCTGTAGAATACACATACTTTGACTGGTTAGAAAGTCAAGGAGGAATGCTTTTGTTTTGAAGATATAAATCCTCTTCTATATTGAGCTGTTATTGGAAGTTAGAAATTTTTTGTTGCCGTTGTATTGCTTTGTGTTTCCAGGATTATTCTGTTTGCATCTCCCTTGTTAAACCTTTGATTTGGAGAAGAGTGCCATTCCTGGAAAAGAGTTTACAGAATTCTTCTCAAACACAGAAGGAAATGGTTCTCACCTAAATATTAAGAAATAATCTCTATACTGGTGTACTAACAGAATTATGATTCAGGGAAAACAATTCTATGAAATGTAATTAAACACACAATATACATTTTTTTCTTTTAAATTTCCATTGTTACTCTTTAAGTACAATTATAATTCAAGTTCTTTGTGACAAGTGAAATTTAAAAAGATTAAAGGGAAAGATAGTATTTTACCACTTGCCATCCTTTCCCACTCCCTGAAAAGACCAGCATAATGTGTAACAGTCCATAGAACAGAATCACCAAATATTTCAGACTCAGCTAGCTTTTTGAGGGACACTCAGGTTACGTTCTGTTTTATTTTGTTGTTCTGCTAATTTGATTTAACCCCAGAAAAATATTTCTTAAAATACAAAACAAACAAGTAAATTCAGTTAGGGTTAAGGATTAGGGTTTAGGGTATAGGTTAGGGTACGGGATACGGTATGGATTAGGGTTAGGTTACAGGTTTGGATTAGGTTACAGGTTAGGTTTAGGGTTAGGGTACAGGTTAGGGTTTTGCTGTGGGTTAGGGTACGGGTTAGAGTTAGGTTAGGTTTAGGGTACAGTTTAGGGTACGGCTAGGGTAGGGGTAGGGTACGCTTTAGGTTTAGGGTATTTATTAAACCCCTCCCACTCTCCAGATCTCATTTAGCTCGTAATGGAATATTATTTGGTGTCCAGCCATGGCAGACACGTTAGACACTAGGATAAAACAAAGAACACACACATTATAAATAAATCATATTAGGCTTTTGTTTTTAACCTCTACAGTAAAACACTAGTGCTTAGGAAACCTAACGGAGGCAGAAGCAGTAAAGGTTAGTTGTATGGAAATGGCATCACAGATTTTCTGTAGAATACACAGATTTTGACTGGTTAGAAAGACAAGGAGGAATGCTTTTGTTCTGAAGATATAAACCCTCTTGTAAACTGAGCTGTTATTGGAAGTTAGCAATTTTTTGTTGCTGTTGTATTGCTTTGTGTTTCCAGGATTATTCTGCTTGCATCTCCCTTGTTAAACCTTTGATTTGGGGAAGAGTGCCATTCCTGGAAATGAGTTTATAGAATTCTTCTCAAAAACAGAAGGAAATGGTTCTCACCTAAATATTAAGAAATAAATTCTATACAGGTGTACTAACAGATTTATGATTCAGGTTCTTTGTAAGAAGTCAAATTTTACAAGATTAAAGGAAAAGATAATATTTTACCACTTGCCATCCTTTCCCACTCCCTGAAAAGACCAGCATAATGTGTAGCTTTCTCATTTTGTTCAGGTGTTCCTTATATCTGGAACATCATGTTTCTCACTGTAGAAAAACAGATTTAGCTGTCATACTTTTTTGGGCTACGCAACAGTCCACAGAACAGAATCACCCAATATTCCAGACTTAGGTAACTCTTTGAGGGACACTCAGGTTACTTTTTGTTTTATTTTGTTGTTCTGCTAATTTGTTTTAACCCCAGAAAAGTATTTTTTAAAATACAAACAAAAAGTAAATTAAGCTAGGGTTAAGGATTAGCGTTTAGGTTACGGGATAGGGTACGGGTTAGGGTTAGGCAGCCCTAACTGCAGCCCCTTGTCTATCCTGACCCTCAGGACCTACACCTGTTCCTTGGACCTGGCCGGTGCAGCAAGGCCCATTTTCTGCAACT
>NW_021145786.1:14269-15651 GCF_002837175.3 Physeter macrocephalus | reverse complement strand
CGAACTCCCTGAGGGATTTCAGCAAAGCGATTTTAAAGGCCAAGTGAAGGAGGGGGGTCGCAGGGTATGTGATCAGCTGGCGCACAATTCTCTGGTTGATGGTGAGGTAACGGGCGGTTAACGTTATAAATTCGTAGGCACCAGAAGCTCCGGGGCTACCTGTTCATGAGCATCAAGTAGTTAATTTCTTCCACTTGGTGGTGGAGGAAGAGTGCATCGGACACTATTCTCCAGGTACTTCAGAGAGGAGCTATAGCAGAGGGTGTGGGGGAGGGGTCTGTCCTGGAAAGGCCCCCCCGGGGTTCTCGTGGTCAGGCCCCTCCCAGGGTATGGAGCTCAGCTGAGCAGGTACCCAGCAGCCCACGGGGCTCTCGTGGTCAGGCCCCTCTCAGGATATGGAGCTCAGCTGAGCAAGTACCCAGCAGCCCACGGGGTTCTCGTGGTCAGGCCCCTCCCAGGGTATGGAGCTCAGCTGAGCAGGTACCCAGCAGCCCACGGGGCTCTCGTGGTCAGGCCCCTCTCAGGATATGGAGCTCAGCTGAGCAAGTACCCAGCAGCCCACGGGGTTCTCGTGGTCAGGCCCCTCCCAGGGTATGGAGCTCAGCTGAGCAGGTACCCAGCAGCCCACGGGACTCTCGTGGTCAGGCCCCTCCCAAGGTATGGAGCTCAGCTGAGCAGGTACCCAGCAGCCCACGGGGCTTTCGTAGTCAGGCCCCTCTCAGGATATGGAGCTCAGCTGAGCAGGTACCCAGCAGCCCACGGGGTTCTCGTGGTCAGGCCCCTCCCAGGGTATGGAGGTCACCTGGGCAGGTACCCCACCAAGGCTGGGCACACAGGAACTATGCACATAGCCCTTATTTCAGAGCACCCCCAGCTCACCTGTTGTTCAGAGCTGACACAAAGCACCTCAGAGCAGGACCTGAACAAACAAACAGCAGCTCCGGGACAGGTCTGTGACCCTGGGCTTCACTCTGTGTTACCTCCTTCCACCCGGTCTTTCAGAGGCTTCCACTGCAGCTGGGGCACCAGGCCTCTGTTTTCACCCATCACCACTCCTCTCCCTGACTCCTGGGTTCCTCTCATTAGGAGAGGGTCTTCTTGAAATTTTCTCCCACTCATGGACCAGACAAAATGTTTAGAAAACAAGGCAGAACTGCAGCCCCTTGTTTATCCTGCCCCTCAGGACCTACACCTGTTCCTTGGACCTGGCCAGTGCAGGAAGGCCCATTTTCTGCAACTTTGAGCCCCAGAGGGGCGAGGATTGGCTGAGCTGGGCAGCCTGACCCGGCCGGCCAGCCCTCCCCAGGTGTGCCTGGGCTGAGGTCAATATAAACAGCGCTCCAGGCAGCAAGAGCCCCCGCAGCTGTGCCTGACGCCATATT
>NW_021145786.1:11920-13513 GCF_002837175.3 Physeter macrocephalus | reverse complement strand
CTCTAAGGGTTCTGTCACCCAGCCTCTGTTGGCCTTTAATGAGACCCGCACTTCCAGGCTCCTACAGAGCAGGGTCCACGTGACTGTTCTGTGGCTTCTGTAACAAACGACCACAAGCTGGGTGGTTTAAAACAACAGGAATTCATCCTCCTCCTGTCCTGGAGACGAGATATCTGAGATCAAGGTGTTGCAGGATGGAAGTCCCTCCAGAGGCTCCAGGATAGGGCTCTTCTTGCCTTTTCCAGCTTTGGGGGGCTCCAGGCGTCCCAGGCTTGCGGCTGCAGCTCTCTCGTCTCTGCCTCTGCCTTCACGTGGCTTCTCTCTGTCTGTATTTCTCCTCTTTTGTCTCATAAGGACTCTCTCAATTGGATCGAGGGCCACCCTAACCCAAGATGACCTCACCTCGAGATCCTTAACTACATATACAAAGATGCTTTTCCCAGATATGGTCGTGTTCCTGTGTTCTGGGGGGCAGATCTTTTGGGGCCAGCATTCACCCCATTACCTGTGTATAAAATAACCCTCATTTTAGGAGATTACCAAGGTCCCGTATAGACTGGCAGAGATAGCAGCCAGAAGCCATGTGCATGGGGGTCTGGGGAGAATGAGGACCCTGGAATCACCTGGAAAGGGTGAAGTCCTGGCTGCATTAGGTGACCTCTTCCACCACGGGGTCCATGGAAACGGCCACTCCACCCTGTCCGTGGAAAGGGACCCAGTGCCGAGTCCAGAGATGGTTATATTGCAAAGCTGGCTCTTCTGGGATTTCATCATCAATAGCGTCATGTCACCAGTAACTACGGGCTTGGACGAGTCACTCTGGCCCGTGATGACAGCACTGTCACTTTAGGCTCATCAAGCCTAGAACAGGAATGTTTGAAGGAGAAGAGTTTGGGAGATTGCGAAGCTTGGTTCTTAAGGAAACTGAGCAGGTTTGTCAAGGAATCTTCTTGCTTAAACTGAAGGCAGGGCTGGGAGAGCTGAAATCCAGGGATCTTCTCAAAGGGCTGCTCTGAAGTACCATCACCTGAGAGGTGGTCTCAGCGTGAGCTGGGGTTTGAGAAAAGTGTGATGAGATTAAGCCTGGCTTTCTGTGACAGCTGAGGAGGGGTTTGTAAAGCACCTTGGCTTTTAAGGCAGAGGTTTGTTGCTGGAACAGACTGTCTCCCAAAACTGGGCTGAAGCTCAAGATGTCTCTGTCCCCTTCCTTTGGGAGTCCAGGTCAGGTGGGTGTCAGGTGCTATGCTCTGTCCTCCTTGTTTGTCCTCCCTGCTTCCAGGTGAGGGCTCCAACAAGCAGGGTGGGGTGACCACGGGGGCATCATGCCCTCCGTCCTAGGACGCAAGCTGGCCAAGGCCCTTACCACCTCCACCCCTTCCCCTTGGTAACACGAGACACTGCGCCCCAGCTGTAAGGGGTGGGAAGGCTGGGAGGTGCAGGGTAGCTGTGCACAGGAAAGAGGGAAATGGGTTCTGACGGGCAGCTGCGCGACTCTGCTGTGAGGGTCGCCCAGACACTAGTGCACAGATTCTGGGTTCTGTGAAGCTTCGATGCTTTGTGGTTCTGGAAATCCTATAGGAGATGGTCCACAGC
>NW_021145786.1:8127-11676 GCF_002837175.3 Physeter macrocephalus | reverse complement strand
GCCTACAGATTCCATTCATTTCCAAAGGTAGCTTCAGTCAGCACCTTTTACCCCATCCCCTACAGTGAGTTGTTTCCATAAATTTCTAATACAGTTAGATTCTGTCACGTTATGTATTCCATCCTGCAACACTCCTACACCCTAAATAACTAAATTTGAGTTGATTATGATTGGCCCCTTGGGCTACACACATCTATGGGCTTAGATAAATGCATAGTAACAGGTATCCATCCTAGACTATCACATTCACTGCTTCAAACCTGTAACTTCGCACTCCCACAGCAAGGAGCCTGGCTCCCACCATCTGCCATTTATCTGCACGTTGCTCCTTTCCAGGTTACATATGCAGAGGTTTCAGAATTGTTAGCTACTACACCCTGGAAAGAACTTCGTAAAATAAACCCCACTGTTTATATACGGGCCATTTTGCCTTTGCCTACAGATTCCATTCATTTCCAAAGGTAGCTTCAGTCAGCACCTTTTACCCCATCCCCTACAGTGAGTTGTTTCCATAAATTTCTAATACAGTTAGATTCTGTCACGTTATGTATTCCATCACTCCCTGAAATGACCAAAACCATCGCCTTCAATACCGTCTTCAGCTAAAAACAAGAAAGATGCTGGGGAAGGGGGGAAGGCCATTATGGCAGGTTCTCATGCAAAGCACAGTAAACAAGGGTATGGCTGTTTGCACATTTAAGTCAGGACTTCCCCATTGAAAAGAGTTAATTAAGATTTAATTATCCTTCTATTTTTGGTGCAAAGAGGGACATACCCTTATAAATGGAGATTTCTCTATTGTAAATGTTCTTCATAAAACGGCAATCTCAGTTTTCTGAGTTTTTTTAAAAAATTTATTTTATTTTTGGCTGCACTCGGTCTTTGTTGCTGCCTTCAGGTTTTTCTCTGGGTGTGGCGAGCAGGGGCTACTCTTCATTGCAGTGGGCGGGCTTCTCATTGTGGTGGCTTTACTTGTCACGGAGCACAGACTCTAGGCGTGCAGGCTTGAGTAGTTGTGGAACACGGGCTCAGTAGTTGTGGCTCGCGGGCTCCAGGGAGCAGGTTCAGTAGTTGTGGCACACAGGCTTAGTGGCTGTGCGGCATGTGGGATCTTCATCCTAAAGAATCTCTTTAGGTAAACTTGACATTAGCTAAAGACAAGTTTAGGTTAAGGTCAAGGGCTAGTGTCAGGTAATGACCTAGGGTTGGTGTCAAGGCCTTAGTTACTTAGAGAATCAGGGCCTAATTTAGGACCTGTGTCAGGGCTTCAGGTAGGGACAGCGTCAGAGCCTGACTTACGGAGAACTTCAGGGCCTGATTGAGGCCTAGCGTCAGCCCCCTAGCTGGAGACTCTGTCAGGGCATGACTTAGGAGCAGCATAAGGGCCTCTGTGGGATCAGCGTTAGGGTCGTCATTAAAGACATTATCAGGGCCTCTGTTAGGGAGAGCCTCAGGGTCTCATTTATGGGCAGCATCAAGGCTTACGTGGGGCCAGTTTCAGGACCTTGGTAAGAGCTGGGTCAGGATATTAGCTCAGGATAATATCAGGACTTTATATATTGGATGCAGCTGGGCCTTAATTAGAGACAGTTTCAGGGCCTGAGTTAGGACTAGCATTAGAGCCTTTGTTCGGTACAGTGTCAGGACGTGAGCTAGGAGTGATGTCAGGGCCTTAGTTAGGGAGAGTGTCAGGGTCTGAGTTAGGTGTAGTGTCATGGACCTTTGTTAGGGACAGTGTCAGGGCCTGAGTTAGGACGAGCCTCCAGGCCTCAGTTAGGGCCAGGTTTACAGCCTCAGGACTACTTTCAGGGCCTTATTTAAGGACAGCATGAGGGGTTTCGTTAGCATAAGAGGAACCATTCCTGCAAGCAACCTGAAGGCCAACACACGCGAATGCAGAAGTGAACCATGCACGCTGCTATGAAGGAATATTCCACAGCAGTTAAGTACATTTTGTTTAAGGATAATAACAGTTTAAGAAATTATTTTTTTAACAAAAGTATATTCACAAGTTGAAAGAATTTCGTCCTAAAGAGTCTCTTTAGCTAAACTTGACATTAGCTAAAGACAAGGTTAGGTTAAGTTCAAGGGCTAGTGTCAGGTAATGACCAAGGGTTGGTGTCAAGGCCTTAGTTACTTAGAGAATCAGGGCCTAATTTAGGACCTGTGTCACGCTTCAGGTAGGGACAGCGTCAGAGCCTGACTTAGGGAGAACGTCGGGGCCTGAGTGAGGCCTAGTGTCAGCCCCCTAGCTGCAGACACTGTCAGGGCATGACTTAGGAGCAGCATCAGGGCTTTGTTGGGTCAGCATTCGGGTCATAGTTAAAGACATGAGCAGGGCTTGAGTTAGTGACAGAATTAAGGCCTCAGTTAGGGAAAGCTTCAGGGCCTGAGTTAGGCACAGCCTCAGGTCTTCACTTAAGGACAGCGACAGGGCTTTCTCTGGGACAGTGTCAGGACCTTGGATAGACGTGTTAGGGAATTAGCTCAGGATAGTGTCCGGATTATAGTTATTGATTGCAGCAAGGCCTGTTTAAGGATAATAACAGTTTAAGAAATTATTTTTTTAACAAAAGTATATTCACAAGTTGAAAGAATTTCGTCCTAAAGAGTCTCTTTAGCTAAACTTGACATTAGCTAAAGACAAGGTTAGGTTAAGTTCAAGGGCTAGTGTCAGGTAATGACCAAGGGTTGGTGTCAAGGCCTTAGTTACTTAGAGAATCAGGGCCTAATTTAGGACCTGTGTCACGCTTCAGGTAGGGACAGCGTCAGAGCCTGACTTAGGGAGAACGTCGGGGCCTGAGTGAGGCCTAGTGTCAGCCCCCTAGCTGCAGACACTGTCAGGGCATGACTTAGGAGCAGCATCAGGGCTTTGTTGGGTCAGCATTCGGGTCATAGTTAAAGACATGAGCAGGGCTTGAGTTAGTGACAGAATTAAGGCCTCAGTTAGGGAAAGCTTCAGGGCCTGAGTTAGGCACAGCCTCAGGTCTTCACTTAAGGACAGCGACAGGGCTTTCTCTGGGACAGTGTCAGGACCTTGGATAGACATGTGTCAGGGCATTAGCTCAGGATAGTGTCCGGATTATAGTTATTGATTGCAGCAAGGCCCATGTTTGGGACAGATTCTGGGCCTTAGTGAGAGATAGTGTCAAGGCTTTAGTTAGGATTAGTCAGGGCCTTAGTTACGGTGAGTGTGGCTGGTCGTAGGGGTGCTTTCGTGAATAGTTTAACTGCGTCGGCACAGGGTTGGTGTAGTCCATGTGGTCTGATAATGTTTGTTCCTTTTCGGAGTTGTATATATCTTAGGATTTTAAGCTCTACTAACGTTAGGAATGCTACGGCCAGAAGAATAGGGAGGGTAAGCGTTAGGATGTTAATTATAAACATTTTGTTGGGGAGGGGATTTGAACCTCTGGGTGTAAAAGCTCAAGTTTTATGCAATTACTGAAGTCTGCCACCTCAACAATGCCTTGGTCTTGGGCAGGTTTAGTTTGCGCTTATTTATTAAGTTAAGATTAGATCATTAATTGTTTGAAGGCGCTTATTTAA
>NW_021145786.1:4948-5960 GCF_002837175.3 Physeter macrocephalus | reverse complement strand
CGCTCCTTTTGATCTTTGTGATTTGGAGGGCATTTTCACTGGGATGTAGATACTTGCATGTGTAAATCTGTTAAGAGCTAATAGAAAGGCTGGGACCAAACCTTTATGTTAGTGGGACTAGTAGGTCCATCTAGACATTTTCAGTGTCTTGCTTTATGAAAAGTTTAAGCTACATCAACCTGTTTATATATGAAGAATGTTCATACAATTGTATCACGGGCCTTATGTCAGATTTAGTATTGATTTATCGAAAAAATGCCTTGTAAATCTAGGGAGCAAGCTGTCAAGGGAGGTGGTGAATATCTAAGAAGGCGATTAGTATTGAATGAGGAGGGGAGAGAAAGCTCCCTACAAGACACAGTTTTTCGACCCCAGGAGGGAATAGTAAAGTACTATGTCCTGCGACCATTAATTAATTATGTCTTATAATCATTAATTTAAGGACTGACTAGCAGGACGTGCTCGATAAAAAATACAGGTCCGGCTACGACCAACTTTGACTGCGGCGGGGCTGCCCCGTCGCCATAGGGGAGTCGGTGCAGGCCCCCCCCCCCACAAAAAGAGATACCAAATGTATGAATATCCACCCGTGACTGATCAACAGAGACGGGGTCCTCATCTCACACCGTGCAACCAAAGGCCTTGGAAAGATTCCCAAGTAGACTAGGCCCACAGTTATGACCTTGGGAGTACCAACCAGAGGCCTTGGAGAGTTCATTGAGTAGTCGGTCCTGTAATTAATGGGCCTGAGATACAATAACAGTGATTCCCTGCCAAGCGGATTGCTGGTTTCACGCGGCATGATGATCAAGCTCGTGGTCCAATACGGGAGATCATAGTGTTAATGGACAAGAACTGATTTAAGGACATGTATTATGTACGACCAATAATATTATGTCATTTATAAAATTAATAAAATTTAATACGAGCTTTAACTGCTCGTGGGGAAAATAATTGAATGCACAATTATACATAGCATATACATGTATACATTTACAGGGAGAACGCTATT
>NW_021145786.1:3368-4295 GCF_002837175.3 Physeter macrocephalus | reverse complement strand
TAGGTCTACAATTAGTACTCAGAACAGGAATTGGCTGAATGGTCGAAATATCGTGCTTCGTTGTTTAGCTGTGTGGAGTATTGGGATGAATGCTAGGATTAGGATGGAAAGTAGTAGGGCTAGGACGCCTCCTAGTTTGTTAGGGACGGATCGTAGAATAGCATACGTGAATAGGAAATATCACTCTGGTTTAATGTGTGCTGGAGTGCTTAATGGATTTGCTGGGGTATAATTGTCGGGGTCTCCTAGTTGGTCGGGTGCAAATAGGGTTAGTATAAGTAGGGTTAGGATTTGTAATAAAGCACCTAAAATGTCTTTGATTGTGTAGTCGGGGTGAAATGGGATTTTATCTATGTTGGAGGCGATTCCTGTGGGGTTGTTGGATCCCGCTTCGTGGAGGAATAGGAGGTGGACTGTTGTTAGTGCTAGGATGATAAAAGGAAGGATGAAGTGGAAGGCGAAGAAGCGTGTTAGTGTTGCTTTGTCTACGGAAAAGCCGCCTCAAATTCATCCTACTAGGGTGGTGCCGATGTAGGGGATTGCTGATAGAAGGTTGGTGATGACGGTTGCGCCTCAGAATGATATTTGTCCTCAAGGTAGGACGTAGCCTACGAATGCGGTGGCTATTACTGTAAGTAGTAGGATTACTCCAATATTTCATGTTTCTCGGAAGGCATAGGAGCCATAGTATAGGCCACGTCGTATATGAGCGTAAAGGCAAATGAAGAATATGGATGCTCCGTTTGCATGTAGGTATCGGATAATTCAGCCATAGTTAACGTCCCGGCAGATGTGTGCGACTGATGAAAAGGCGGTTGCTGTATCTGGTGTGTAGTGCATTGCTAGGAATAGGCCTGTTAGGATTTGTGTAATCAGGCAAAGTCCGAGCAGGGAGCCAAAGTTCCATCATGAAGAGATGTTTGATGG
>NW_021145786.1:2000-2974 GCF_002837175.3 Physeter macrocephalus | reverse complement strand
AATGTTGGTCATTAGCGTTCTTGTAGTTGAATAACAACGATGATTTTTCATGTCATTGGTCGTGGTTCGAGTCCATGTGAGAATGATGATAATGTATCTTGTTTTTATCTTAAGTGTTATATTTGTAATTAGTTTTGTGGGGGTTTCTTCAAAGCCTTTGCCTATTTATGTGGGTTTAGGGTTAATTGTGGGTGGTGGTGTGGGGTGTGGGATTGTTTTAAGTTTTGGTGGTTCGTTTTTAGGTTTAATGGTATTTTTAATTTATTTAGGGGGAATGTTGGTTGTGTTTGGCTAGAGTACGGCTATGGCTACCGAGCAGTATCCTGAAGTTTGGGTTTCTAATAAGGTTGTGTTGGGGGCATTTCTTTTAGGGTTGATGGTAGAGTTTTTGGTAGTGGTATATGTATTAAAGGGTGGAGAGATAGAGGTTCTTTTCGAGTTTAGTGGGTTGGGGGATTGGGTGGTCTATGGTACAGGGGATTTTAGATTTTTCGGTGAAGAGGCTGTAGGGGTTGCTGCGCTGTACAGTTATGGTGTCTGGTTAGTGGTTGTCACGGGTTGGTCGCTGTTTATTGGTGTTGTGGTTATTATGGAAATTACTCGGGGTAATTAAAGAGGAGTGTGGAGAGGATAATAGTAATGAGGAAGGATAAAAAGTATAGCTTGATAAGGCCTTGTTGCTTTGAGGTCAGTGTGGAGGCCTTCAGTTGGATGAGGGCTGTGGTTTTTGGTAAGATGGTTTCTAGTCATGTTATGTCTAGTAAAGAGGTGGCTAGTTTTTGGCTTATTGTCAGGTTTAGGTTGGGGGGTAGGCGATGCATAATTGTGGGGAAGTATCCTAGTAGGATGGAAAATTTGGTGGGGTTTGAGGGGAGGTTGTATTTCAGGTTTTGTGTGTTAAGGTTGATTTCAAACGCCAGGATGAAGCCTAGGGCCGTCATTGTAAGAGCGGTTAGTTTTAGGTGTAGGGGTAT
>NW_021145786.1:0-161 GCF_002837175.3 Physeter macrocephalus | reverse complement strand
CGGTTGGGGTGTGGTGGCCTTGGAAGGTGCTCTCTCGGATAATGTCTCGTCACCATTGGTATATTGTCAGGGCGTTTGTTAGTAAGCTTAAAGTTAGTAGGATGGATGAGTTGAAGTGAAATCATATGATTAGGCCCGATGTTATGAGAAGTGCTGAGAGA